>NW_011889534.1:132779-133918 GCF_000151845.1 Pteropus vampyrus | reverse complement strand
GGGCGAGGCAACGGAGACCAACTTGGGTGCTGTGGGGCAGCGTGCGGCCTCGTTGCCTGCCTCTCAAAATGGACAGTCTTTGCTGTGTGGATGGCAGGCTGCAGCTCTGGTGGTGTGGAATGGGGGACGGAGGAGGGGTGAGAGGGGGTGCCCCGATCCCCGACCCGGGCCAGACCCCCACCCCGCCGCAAGCGCCCTGATTTGAGTCTTGTTAAATCCTCGTTAGGACTTCGCACCTTTCTCCAGCAGGACCCAGGAAACCACCAGACTCTGCGCAGTGGGACGAGCGTGGGACAGTCCTTGGCAGCCCAGCCCCGCGCTGGAGCGCACAGCTGTAACCCCGGTGCCCCTGGCGTCAAGCTAGGGCGGGCGTCGGGCCGGCGCGCTGATCCTGCTGCCGCTGGGCCTGACCGCCGGGTCTGCAGCCGGCGTCCCCTGCCACGCCAAGTCCAAGTCCGGCGCTTCTGCTGCCTCTGGGCCGAGGGTAGCACCCAGTGGGCGCTGCGAGCCGAGCGCGGGGCTGTGGGGACTGCACGGCGAGGCGGGCGCGCTCTGCGGACTGGCCGAGTGCGGCCGGCGGGAGGAGCCGCCCGGAGCCGAGGGACAGCGGGGAAGGGCAAGGCCCATAAGCGGCGCGCGGCGCGGACGGCCGGACGCTCCGGGAGGCGCCCGGATGGAGCTGGGGCTCGGCTCCCGGAGGCGGTGGGCGGGCGGCGTGAGCCGGAGCTTCCCACCGCCGCAGAGCGGAGAGATGGACCGCGGTGGCCCAGCCCCGAGTCCCGATGTCGCTGACCCCGAGCGTCGGGGAAGTGAATCGCATGCGTGTGCGCACACGTAAATATTTTATAAACCTCCCCTTAATTAACCAGATCGTTTCCACTCTGCCTCCAGGATGATCGACAGCGCGGCGCGAGGGTTTTCAGGGAGTGTCATCTGATGTCACCAGACGGTGGCCGGGGGCAGCGGTAGATCGCGCGGCAGCTGCCCTCCTGTTTACTTCTCCGCCGTGTTCCTGGAGGGCCCCATTATGCAGCGTTTCATTAGTTCGCGTTTGTGTCTCACCCGTCCCAGACCGATGCCATCCCGGAGCCAGGCGGTGTAAACGCCGGCAGGACAGGTGTGCCCGCCACGCTCGGGAA
>NW_011889534.1:127701-131504 GCF_000151845.1 Pteropus vampyrus | reverse complement strand
TGCCGGGTCCCCGAGGCCTCCACACCAGCAACAGGAAGGCACCCCAGCCATCAGACTTACGGGAAGGAGGGCTGGCGTCGCCCAGACTTTGACCTGCACCCTTAATTCCTAAACCGTGGAACAACTCTTGTTTCCTTGTGTCTTCCAAAACCAAGAGGAGGTCACTCCGAGCCATGCCACCCCTTCGGCGGGGCTCTGACACCGCCTGCCTTGGCAGCGCCAGTGGCCGGTGTGGCTAACACAGGGTTCATAGCCCGACTCACAGAGGGCAGAGTGCGACCTGCTCGAAATCTCACAGGGTTTCTGCGTTTTCTGTGCTCGAGATGCTCCAGAAGCAGACTGGTTCATCTCCTCCTCTGTCCCAGGCCCTGGACCGAATTTTCTAGCCCTGGGTGATGGAATTTCAGCCCAGAAAAGCAGGCATGGGGCGGAGTGGAGACGGTCCCACCCTCTCACCGAACCGAGAATGGGAAATGAGAACACCTCATATCCACGTGGTTTAATTTCACTGTCGTTTTCATTAATATTTCATTAATCAAATAATTTACTTTAATTGCAGATTTGGTCACCATTGTCCCATAAATATTCAATGGTATTAATATGGTGTTCAACTAAGGAGAAATGGGCTTAAAAGAAAAATACGACGCTGATAAGAATTATTAATTTTTTGTTTCTTTTTCAAACCCCTGATTTTTATCATTGCTATGCATTTTGAAATCGATGCCATGACAGCCAGTAGTGGTTAAATTATAATATAAACAATCACATTTAATTATGGTTACAATACCATCTTTCTTCCAAAGAACCAGATCTACATGCATACATATTTTAAACTTATTTAGAATTTACTCCACACATCCTTCCAAATGACAAGTGACAGTAAGAACCAGAAAAGACATGAGATAATAGGTTAGGAATGATAACACACTCCTCAGATCCGAGCAAATGCAAGGGCGATTTGCCGGTAAAACCCTCAAAGGGAATGATACGTGTGGGATGAAGAAGCCGCAAATGCTAAGTGGCACATTTACGCTGGACTCTGCTAAAAATGTGTGAAATTTAGACCGTATAGTATTCTGTGCCCCGTGACTTTCTATCAGCCCTCAATCACTTATATTGTTAAAGATAAAACCTACCTACTAGAAATGGCTTTTAGAAACACCAGTAGACGAATATTTGCCCACTCAACATCCTAGGTAGAAAGTTTCATGCACCGGAGTTTCTAAGAATGTGTGCACCTGAAGTCACCTATCGATAGGCTAAAATCTGTTCATCGAAGGGACATCAGCTCAACTAAAATGCCCAGCGGGGGCCCTCCCCACGGGGACTTCAGCGTGGTTTCTCGGGGTTCCAGAGACCTTCAGCCCTGCCTGTGCTCTCCAGGCCCGCCCTGATGGAAAAGAGCAAGCTGGGGAATGGAAGTGGGTCCAAGGGGAAAGCTTTCTGCATCTTGAGCCCCAGAGGGTCCTGGTCTGCTGCTCTTCAGGGCTCGCCTTGAACTTCACTGTAACCCACGGCCATCTCCAGAGCTGCTTCAGAGTTCAGGATTCTTGGCCAGATTCTACCACCTCCCCGCTCCTGTCCTAGTGTAAGAAAAACCACGTAAAGAGGCTTCAAGCTCCTGGACCCCAATCCTCTGCCAGCTTTGAGAACATGATACAGCCATGACCAAAAAGGAGGTCGATCTGGGCAGTCCCCGGGGCCAGGAAGCGTCCCTTCTGCCATCTCTGTGTTCTTCTGCGTGCCCTGCCCCAGGCCCCAGTTTCGGAGGCCCTCATGCTGACCAAGGCGGCCACGGTGCATCTGCCCCCCCTCCGCCCCCGCCAAGAGAAACCCAGGCAGTCTGTGGTCCCCTCTGCTGGGTATAAGCTGGGTGACTGGCAGGCTAATCCTGGCTCTTAATTGGACCTAGGGTGACTGTTAATTGACAGCGATGAGGGAACTAAATCTCTTGCACAGGGAATATTTACATTTTAATAAGGGCCCATGAGTGCTTTGACCCCAAGCTCCTAGGAGAGACCCACACTCTGGATGGAGGGTGGGGCGGGGGAGAGTCCTTTTTCCCAAACTCTCTTTGAAGGAAGGTTTGACACCCCCCTGGCCAAGGTCATTCCTCAGATGCAGCCAACTGGAAAGAGGCAAGTTTAGCGAGGCCTTCAGAATCCTGCCTAGCATCTCAGGCTGCTCCGGCTGCCATGACAAAACTCTACACGCCGGGTGGCATCGGCTGGAGAATGTATGTTCTCAGGCTGAAGCCCGAGGTCAAGATGTCGGCAGGTTCCATTTCTCCTCAGGCCTCTCTCCTTGGTGTGCAGGTGGCCTCCTCCTCACTGTGTCCCCATGTGGCCTTTTCTCTGTGCTGGTGCATCCGTGTCCACACTGGTCAGACTGGATTAAGGACGCCCCCCTCGCCCCCCTCACCTCCCGCAAAGGGCCTCGCTTTAACTTAATCACATCTGTAAGGGCTCCATCTCAAAATACAGTCCCGTTTCAATGCACTGAGGGTCAGACCCTCCACGTGTGCATTTTGAGAGGTCACAGGTCAGCCCATCACAGCATCCGTGGCCACTTTCCCGCCCGACCCCAAGTAGCACCGGGGGTCACTAGCTGGAGCTACATTTCTTCCTCCCTTTTATTAGGTTTGTTTCGGGTACAGCACAATGGTTAGACACATATAGTTTATGAAGTGCCCCCCCCAGTACTCTAGCACCCCGCATTTGTTTCCGACGCTGAGATACATGCTCTAGCTTTTGGAGCAGAAGCTCCTAGAAGCAGCTCTGGAGTCTGGCCCCACCCGCTTCGACATTAAAGAAAATGACGACACCTTCGTTAAAACTGGAACAAACATTTGCAGTGTCGGGTGGTTACATCATTTCCTATGCTGACACTTCGGTGTCGGGTGTTCTGAAGGCTAAACGTAGCCGCCCTGGCACAGGCTACTCAGCTGTGAAAGGGCTTCAGATCCGCGTGGTTTGCAGGCTCTCTAGACAGGAAGGGTCAGATGGGACGCGGGCACGTTTGAGAAAATGAACTCCAACCTGAGCCTAAGTGACTCCTCTGGCTTCCGGCCGGTGCCTCCCTGAGCTTGGTCCCCAGAGGGTGGCTTTCTCCCCGATGGAGATTCACCCCTGTAATCTTGACGTCGCGTGTCACAGCAAAGTGTCAGAGGTGTCCGTGAAGCCCACTCCCCTGGCTTCTCAGGAGAGGGAGCCTGCAGTAGCTCGGCCGTGATGCAAATCTGCCTGGGTCGTAGGGTGGGGTGCGGTGGGCGTGTCTCAGGCTCTGGCCAGGAAAGAATTGCTCTAAAAAGAGGAAATGTGAGCCCGACCCTGTCACCGCCGGCAAACGCATCATCGCCAGGGCGCTGGGTGGCAAGGAAACATCAGTGACCCTTTCGCAAGGTGAGACTGTGTGACATTATCTCCCGCACCGAGTTAAGTGGTTTGGCTAAGGTCACTTAGCCGGTGCGCAGAAAATCCAGGACTGGAGCCCGGGCGCCTAGCTCGGCAGCCTGCACGCAGGGCCGGGGTGCCCTGAGCCGCCCACCTCCCAACCCCCCGGGGATCCCCTGCTGCGCCGCGCCCGGGTCCAGCTGTGGCCGGCCGCTCTCAGGGGCCCCTGACTCTCCCCCACGCCTTTCCTCGTCCGTTTTCCCTTTACGCCCTTGGCAAACGCTTGTGGAGGACGATTGTGAGAAACGGTGCCTCGCGCTGTGGGGGGAGCCGGGATAAACTGGGCCCTTGTCTGGCTAGCCAGGGCGAGCGTCCGGGTGAGAGCCGCGGGCCCTGCCGGGTAGCTAGCTT
>NW_011889534.1:125433-126952 GCF_000151845.1 Pteropus vampyrus | reverse complement strand
GAGGACATGGGGGAGGCTGCGGCACAGGGGTCAGTGAGGACGCGGTGGACGCCGGGCTGCGGCACAGTGGCTTCAGCAGCACGTGAGAGTTTGGACTTCATTCTGGGCAGTGAGGGGGCAGCACAGGTATCTGAGGAGGAGGGGGCAGGATCAGATGTGGCCATGGGAATGAAGACTGATTCAGTTCGGAGCTGTGGGGCTGAACACATCTCTGTACGTGGGAGCGAGCGGCCAGCCTGGCCACCGCCCCGGGCACCAGGACTCTGTGTCCCCCCGCGTGCCGGAGCACTTCTGTGGGTGCATGAGGAGGACGGGGGCGGCCTCCCGCCACCTGCGGGGTCCCGGCGTCGGCTCAGGAGCACCTGCGCGGGCAGGAGGAGGCCGGCGTGGGGACTCGGGGGCCCTGCTCCGTGTCCTGTGGCCGGAACACTGCACTTCCCTCCCTTACATCTCGAATTTCCAGGGAAGATTTTGTTTGAACAAAGGATTTCGTGCCTGAACACAAACTCGGGGGGTTGTCGACCTACGTGATTGTCGGGGTGTCTGTTCTGTTACCTTCCGGCGATGTGACGATGGGCGGACATCCTCTCATCTGTGAAGGGGCCGTGTTGGCACGTGTCCTTCCTCCGGTCAGACTCGGCCACCGGGACGCATAGTCGCAGCTCTCATGACATCATGCGGCCGCTCCTCTATGACGTATAAAATGCGACATCAAATGGAAGGCTGGGACGGCAGTGGCACGGGGACAGTCATGCCGTCCCACGAAGCCAGTCACCCGACTACCGTCACTGATGCGGATGGAGATAATGTGCTCTCTAGCCTTCCCTCGGCGTCCAAACATCCGGGCTGCAGCACGGAGCTGACAGCTTCATTGGGGACAAGATGAACAGACCACGGCTAGAATGTGGGATGACAATCCTTCCGCGGTACGTCGGGAAACTCCTGGTGGGCATGTGAGAGCCTGGAGTCCAACGTCGCAGGAAGAAAACGATGCTTCCATCCGGCTTCCTTGCTGACGCCACGATGCATGATGCAAAACGTTATCTCCCACACCGCAGTGACACGTCCGTTCACACACTTTATCCCCCACCCTGACCTGGCGCCTTCACTTGAGGACGAACTTGGCGGAGCTTCCAGAAGTGGGGTAGGTTTTCCCTGCACAGAGAGGGGAAGGACGTTCTCTATTGCCACCGCTGTGTCAGCAGCCGGGCAGGGGAAAGGCTCGTTGCTCTGCAGTCAATTTCTGGACCGCCCGCAGCTGGCCGCTGACACCCCTGCGTGGCCAGGTTACGCGGGAAGGTAAGCGAAAACAGCCCGTTAAGACCCCGATGAGCCCCCCGGGAAGATCGCGTCTCATCAGAAGGGGGGGATTCGTGGGGCGGCGCGTTCGCGGGAGTCGTCTGCGGGTGCAGAGCTGTCGCCACACGGGATGACAGTCTCTACTCCTCCCGGCACATTCGGCGATTTATTGAGACACTGCAAGGCCATAACGTATATTTATTTCAAGAATTCGCTCATC
>NW_011889534.1:121481-123872 GCF_000151845.1 Pteropus vampyrus | reverse complement strand
GGGCTCTCTGGCTCCCATAGTTAATTTTCTAGAGTGTCCTGGGTTAGATGGTTAGTAGTATTAGCGTTCTTTTACTTCAAGTGACAGCTTCCACGGCCTGGGTTATTGTCACAGTTTCTTGCAAGATCTCCCGCCTTTAGTCTGGTTCCGATTTAATGTACTTTCGTTCTGCTTTAAGACTGATTTTGCTCCATCACAAACTGGCCAAGTTACTCTCATCCGGCCGACAGTCATCGGGGTGCCCCATCGCCTACAAAGTAAAGTCCCCCCAGATGCAAGAGACGAAGAGCTCGGTTCCGCTCAGGTGAGCCCTGCACCTCCCGGCGGAGCTGTCCTGACATCAGCTTCCGGTACTCGTCCCCCCCCGACCCCCGGGGCCAGGGCCTCACTCTGTCCTTTGCCCGGATGTCATTCCCCCTCCCCCACCCGAGGGGCTCGGCCCAGTGTCCATGATCGGTCACCCACCGCCCTTCAGGAAGCCCAGAAAGACACAACACCGCTCTCTATTTCTATGATGTATCTTAATGGCCTTTTGATTTTTCATGGTAGAAGTAACATATAAACATCTTCTTGTCATTAGATATTTTATGTAGAATAAAAATGCCCCTCGACAAGCCCACCGTCCGCACCTTTCTCCGCGCGCTCCGCCGGCCCCGGAGGGAACCGCGCTCCAGGCCACGCCCTCTGCTCCTTTCCCGTGCCCCGGGCCTGCTGCCACGCACCCTGGCGAGTAGACACGGGCACGCACAGATCTGCGTGCGTGGCAGCTTCGTGTGTGTGCTGGCACAGGTGATACCACCCGCTCTGCAGTCCGTGTGAGACTCAGTTTCCCCCTCAACGACCTCGTGTCTACTTTTTCCCTTATGGATTGTCACCATGCTTTGAAAACTGCTGCTCAGGGCCCCAGAGCTAGAGTGTATTTAATGAGTTCCCAACCGAAGGGCATTTCCATGGTTCCTAACCAGTCACCAGTCCACAGGGGGCTGCAGGAGTGAGCTCGCCCAGGTGGCTCTGTGCCCCGCACCAGGGTGTGTCTGGGGCAGGTGCGTTAGCATGCCTGTCTGTTAAGGATTCCGCTGAGGACAGTGTCCACATCTCCTCTGCCACTGTGACAGGGCCCCTGCCTGAGAGCTGGTGCGTGGGTCCTTGGTGATGACTCCCTGTGTGGGGGCCGTGGGCCTGGGGAGAGGGGGTCTCAGCCGCATCCTCTGCCGGGCCCGGTCCCTCAGATGGTGTCGGTCACACTCATGGGATGGGCCAGGCCGACGTGTGCAGAGTGTGGGGACAGGGGGCATTTCTGGACATCAGTTAGTTGCCGGGGAAGCAGGCAACAGGCAGCGTGTATTTTGATGACAAATCCACGAAGCCATTCGATGAGAATTCTGCCCGTGTTTTCTAAACAGGTGTCCTCTGACACCCGTCCCCACGCCTGTGGAGTGACCAGTGCACGTGGGGAAGAACGAAGCGCCTTAACGAGCCTCGGCCACTCCCTAAAGCGTCAGTGTCTGGGCCAGGCGCTCTATGTCAGTGCGGCTGGGCTGAGCAAACACGGCCCACGCGGACTGGGCAGAAGCTCCTGCGAGGTGGAATGTTTGCTTTTTAAATAGACGTTTCTTTGCGCTCGGCATCTCATCCTCTCGAGTCTTATCTGGGGATTCATGGAATATTCTGGAAGTCCCCTCTCAGGATACGTACTGACTTAATTCTTCGTTTCCTCTATTCACTGAGCACCATCAATAAATAACAGCAAAAGGACGAAGTGGCTTTCATGGAGTCTCCCACGGGCTGTTAGTTTGGCACTTGGGGCGGCCGACAATACAGTAAAGAGGCCCCCTGCCCATGTCCAAAGGGGCAGCATCCCCCAACCTTGAATTCGGTGAACGGGGCGCAGGACCAAGGCGGGGCGTCCTGAGCACGGTGCAAACCCAGATGGGAGCCTCGTATTCGGGGGTCACCGGAACCCCAGCAGGGGCTTCGGGAAACACTCGTGACTATGTGAAGATTGGGGTTTTAAAAATTACCTTGAGGTGCTTGAAAACATAAAACCGCAGTGACCGATCACTTAGCTTTTTGGCCCCAGTTTTACGCTCAAGGAGCCAAGGGCACTCGGAGTTTTGTCTTGAGTAGGATTGTGCAACAGATCCAAAGGCTGTGGCCGCACAAGCATTTGCCAAGTGGCACCCATGAGCCAGTGTGGGGACAGTGGGGGGCTCAGCATCGGGCACTCACAGACCCGAGTGTGAGCTTGGAGCAGGCCGTTCGCGGACCTCGGCGCCCTCCGGGTGTCCGAGCCGGATGCACACGCGGTGACCAGCCAGCTCTCAGCAATCCAGTGAGCGGGGCTGAGCCCAGCCCCCCGACGGCGGCCGGCAGCCCTGGCTCACAGGGCTG
>NW_011889534.1:112617-119011 GCF_000151845.1 Pteropus vampyrus | reverse complement strand
GCAGCTCGATGTCCCCAGGCCTGGCTGGTCCCCAGGTCTACTCACAGTCCTCGTCCTGCCTCTGGGGACATGGGGTTGGCTCCTCCTCCCTCACTTGAGGCTGAATGTGGCTGTGTGGCTTCTGGAGCAGGGGACACGCGTCACTCCCCAGAGTAGTGTTAAGGGCTAACGCACGACTCGCATGTGGAAACAAAGCCTCCATCAGTGCTTAGGAGGGTGAGCAGAGTCCTGTGTCCCCCTTGATGGACGCGCGATACCGACAAGAAAGACACCTTTGCTGTGTCAAGTCACTGGGGCCTGGACTGTTGATGACCCACGCATTCTCTTGACTTGCTGCTCCGATGCACCTTTGGCAGGCGGGCGGGGTCGGGGGGCGTGCGTGGGCATCCAGGGGTCCTCCAGGCTCCTTCTGCACCATCGTGTCACCCAGGGCCCAGAGCTCCCGCACGCCCCGCCACGCCGAGTCCTTAGGTCACTCCTCCGGCACGAGGGCGCCCCGGACACTGGTTTGCACTTGATTCACTCTCTTTATTCACCCGTCGCCCTCCTCTCAGGGGGTAAAGAGAGAGTGTGAGAACAGAGAAAAGTAGGAAGGGTCCAGGCACACCGGATGCAGCGTCCACACGGACTCGGGCGGGCGGAATCCGCGAGGCTTTTCACGGAAGACCCAGCCCCGCCCAGCTCCATTCCGGCTACGTCTACGGACGAGCCCCTGTTATGGGCGGAACTGTCTCTGTGGGGTAGAGGTTTCAATTGAAAAGAACAGATGTGTGTGAGTGTGGCATGTGAATGAATTAATCTGAACACATTTGGGAGCTTCGTATTAAATCAATACAATCGTGAATATGCTTGAAAAATAATTACCTACAACTTCTCCTTAAAACAGCGATACATTTGATTGAAGTAGGATGAGCCGTTAGTCAAAGTTGGTGCCAGAGAAAGACACCAGCGGCCTCTTATTTTCAGCATCTGGGCTGTCACCTGCGGTCGCTTTGCCCACAGCAATATGTCCAAACAAGAAAGTCCACTCTCTGCGACCAAGACTTTCGTTGCTTTGTTTTCTTTTGGAATTTTCCTCTTCATGGAAAGAAATGTATTTTTGAGAATTTTTTTTAACAAAGGAAGTTCCAAGGCGATATAGTCTTCAGGCCGACTTTGCCGTCGTCCACGTCTGTGGGATTTTATCTCTTTTGTCCAGCCTGAGAGGCAGGACGTGCCATGACACCCACTGCCAGCCTCTCAGAGTCTTACATCTGGGGTCGAGCGGACCCGTGGATGTCTGGTTTCCCAAGCCGCACTTTGCGCTAACGCGGTTTCATGAATTCTGACATGAAACTTGTTTCCAAATGTGGGTGGATGAGCAGGCTGAGCTCCCTGCAGTACGGACAGGGTGACAGCGGAGATGCCTTCTGACTGTCAGCGAGAGGCTTTGTCCAGGAGTGGAGTGTGGTGGCTGAGTCACTGCTCACGTATTTATTTTAAAGAGTGGCATCTTCCTCCCAAAGCGGTTAAATGGAGCATCAGTGTGTGTGCGTGGGGGCTTGGGGGGAGGGCGGGAGTCTGTGATTTTAACGTTATAGTGCTGATAATTATCAGACTTTGGTGGCTTTCTAAAAATAACAGGGTATGGTTGTGTCAACGCAGAGTCTCTGTGGAGTTTGAGGGTCACTGCTTTTTTTTTTAAAGTTTGCTTTCGTCAATTACAGATTCGGAGGGGTGTTTATTTTCTGTTGGAAACAGAGGCTGAGGGAGCAGGGCGGGAGCGTGCGAGGTGGCGGCGGGAGACGCCGGGAAGTTGACAGCGAGAGGGGCAGCACCTTGGCGGGTGCGAAGCCACCCCTCTTCTTGACACCTGTCTTGGGAGGCGAGGTTCTGGCAAGACAGGCTGATGCCTGGGGCGGATGTCAGTTGGGCATCTCTTCCCCTTCAATTATCCAGCAGCTGATAAAAAATAAAGTTTACAATTTGACATGATTCACTAAGTTAGTCATCACAAGTTTGCATAAAATTCCATTTTGGAGCTGTCGCCAGCCCTCCCCGAGGGAAGGAGGGGAGCGTGTGCTCTGGGAAGCCTGCGACGCTCCCGGCTGTGGGGCCGGGCTCAAGCTCGGGGTGCTCCTGGACCAGGACGGCCGGAAGGACACGGGTTCGCAGGGGCCGAGCTTCTTCTTCCCTGGAGCCATGAACGTGAGCCGCGCTGTGAGGAGCAGGTGGCTGCGTCTCAGGTTCCACCGACTGCCTTCATCGTGTTCTTCTGCAGCTACTGTAATTTAAACAGACGAGGGTCCCACAGTGTCAGGACCGATGCCACTGCTCCCTGGGAACCGAGAGGCTTCGGTGGGACAGCGCAGAGCCGTGAGACCAAGGACAGGGACGGACTATTCACAGGGGATCCACACATCAAGCTGAGAGTCAATTAATTTATCCGGCTGAGAATGCCCCTAAGTGGAGCTCTAATGGGCTGAAGGAGTAAGTGCCCACAGCTGTCTGCTCCACCCCCTGGGTGCCATTTACTTCTCCAAATGCCCATCTTCTGATGACACGTCGATGGACAAAATGAATTAACGTCATTGATTTTTTCTTTTGGTAAAATCGTTTAGGCACGTTTAAGAAAATATAGAAAATTATAAAAGAGAAGTAATCTTTCCCCTCCGATATGACCTTAGGCAATATTTTTATTTCCTTTCTGTCTTTTTGTATGTAAATACAAATATAAATAAGCTTAACATCATATCTTATATACTATTTTATATCTAGATTTTTTTAAAACTTAAAATTAGATATATTTCTCAATGTCATTTAATATTCTTAGAAGTGCTGTCCTATTGGATACCTTAATCCATTTAACCATTTCTCTATTCTTAGGCACTGAATTGGTTTTGGATTTTTAAAATAATTCTGACTAACAACATTATTGATAATTGTGCCATAATCTTTGTCTGAGACTTCAGTTAGCTCTTTCTGATAGATTTCTAGAAATGAAATTCCTAGGACAAAGAATATACACTTTTTAAAAGGCTCTTGATAAATATCGCCAACTACACCTGCAAACTGGTACCGACGTACACACTCTACTGGCTAACGCGGGTTCTGTTCTGTCTCCCTGGACGCCACCGACACGGAGCATTTTAATGAGAAAAAAGCCAAACAGATATCGCAGACATACCTTAGGATAAAAAAGAGTTACTGGTTTCGTCTGCATTTCTTAACTACAAAGTATCCGTTTTCTTACTTTTCCTCCACCCGCTCTTTCAAAGTTTAGAAACTGTCGTCCTGTGTGGCAGCTCCTGGCCATACGTGCCGTTAAATCCAAACGTGGCTCAGTACAGCGCGGTGGTAAGCATAGCTTCTCAGTTTCACCAGGCACATTTCAAGGGCCCAAGAGCCACACGAGACTAATGGCCAGTGTAGCGGGCAATGTAGATATAGGACATGTCCATCCTTGCAGAAACTTCTAGAATCACAGCCAGAAGAAGGCTGGGAGGGACCCCCTGGATTAAACAGACATGGCACTGGGTCCTACAGGTAAAGGGTAAGCATTTCGTCGGTGACCGAAATGGTCTCCGCGTGGCGCCCCCTTCCCTTGTGAGGGTCCTAGATGCCCCACTTCCTCAGGGTGGGACCGCGCAGCGTCCGCAGCCCCAGGAAGACACCCCCACGGTGGCACGGTGGCGCGGTGGCTCTGAGGTTTGGCGACGGGTCCAGGCTCGCCCCGCCTGTCGATCGCTTCGGGCAGCGTTCAGATGATTTGAACTAGAAGGCAGGCCGCGTTCGCGCCGCAGGCGTGTGGCAGATCACCCCACTTCTGAGGGGGCTCGGGTCGTTTGGCTGGCAACGTTTCGGCGACATCGTTCTCGGCACGAGACACGGAGAAACGGGAGACGTTGCTGCGTACTACTGTGATTCAGCTACTGTTCACGCTTCACTTTTTCTGAGATTTTCTCCCTCATTTAATCGGTCCCAGCCACCGTGGGAGGGACACGGGGTGGTGCCAGCTTAGCCGGCGAGGACGGTGACGGTGATGTCCTTTCCGAGCTGGCTGGCAGTCAAGTCGGGACTCGTGTCCAGGTTGATTTGGTTTCCTGTTTTTATCTTCCATCGTGACCTGGTTTGAGAATGTCACCATACCCTGACGTGAAGCGTTGCTGGGACGCACCGTCCGGTTTGGCCTCTGATGAGAAAATGCCGCCTTTACGGCTGGAGATCTGCTGACTTCAAGCTCCGGCCACCGCCGTGGACGCGCCAGGGAAAGTGGATCAGCCTCCCCCCACAGGCTTCCGCGCTCGGCCTCGGCCCTCGCCTGGGACGTCTACGGAGGCCACGTCCTCGGAGCCGTGGCCCCCATCCCAGGTCTGTGTCTCCGCTGCTGCCCCTGGGACCGCCGTCCAGTGCCCTTGGGGACTTCGGTAGTGGAGGCGGGAGCGAGGCGGTTAACGAGGCAAACCCTGTTATTCCACGTATAAGGTGCCGTGTGGCCCAGGCCCCTGCGTGGGACCGTCTTCACACACGCGGCCTCGCCAGGCCCCGGAGTCTGACCGCAGAGGGCGCGGGGCCAGGCTGTGGGGTGGCTGCCCAGTGCGGGGTGATGGTGTGAGCTGTGCGTGCCCATTGGGCTCTTGCCAGCCTAGGTCGCCGGGACACCTGAGCCACGGCGCGTGAGAGGGAGCCAGCCCCTCCGGTTTGCCTGGGACGTCCTGGGCTTCCGCACCAGACGTCTTGAGTCCCCAGAGTGCCCTTAGCCCAGGGAAGTCAGGACTGCAGCCACCCCTCGTTCCCTGGCAAGGGTGTTCTAGCTCTTAAAACCTCCCTAAGAAGGTGTCTCTTATGCTCTGGTTTTTCTTCAGATCGTATAAATCTTTCGCCTTTTACTAGAGAAAGTGTCTCTTCTTTGTCTGATCACGTGCGAACTAACGTTCGTGACACGATCAGCCTCTCCTCTCCCATAGATTACTGTCGCTTCCACAGGACTCTGGCTTCGGGCCTGGGGGGCGGGGCTCTGTCCAGGGTCAGAGGTTTTGCACCTGCCAGGGGAGGAGCCGGGCTGCGGGGTCCGCTGTTGGGCAGGCGGGGTGTGGGGCGGGAAGAGAAGTCTCCACGGGCAGAGCCCGCGAGCCAGGCAAATGCCTCAGGGCTCTGTCTGCTCTGGGCGGCCGCCTGGCACCTCGTGGGGCCGGCGGCAGGGATGACTCTCCGGAAGGTCAGGTGCAGACTCAGCAGCAGCCCATGGGAGCACGGGAGGGCAGGCGACAGGGGCCCAGAGCGAAACTCGTTAATCCCAGCCCCAGGTATCTGAGTCATGGGCCAGTGTGGAGAGCTGGCCGGGGAGCCGGACTTCGTCTGTTTACAAAGCGCCTGGGAACACTCTGTCTTCAAGAAAATACTCTTCAGATTCTTCACAGTCCACTGAAGAGTGGGAGAGTATTAAAAAATTTCATCTGAAATCTGAAGTGCCCAGCGCGGAGGATCAAGGGTCGGCTTTATTTCTGTGGCGTTGAGAGATGTCTTTGATTTCTAGTGCTTGCTAATCTCGCTTCCCTGAGCACAGGTATTCTATTAACAATTAACAAGGGAAAGTAAACGAACGTGGGGTTTAATTGCATATAATTACTTGGTATGCCAAAGTATTTTTCAATCGAGATAATTTGCCTGAAAGTGTTGGTATTTAGTGAATAGAATTTATGGTAATTCCCTGATTTTCCCCCAACCGCCTAGTAATCTTTCTAACGAGGAAGCAGAGGCACAGTGAGAATTCTAGACTGAAACAAAGCCATACATGAAAGTGCTTAAAATGTATCTGTTTGCCTTTGTTTCAATAGGAATCCAAAACAAAGTTAATCTGATCAACAAGGATCAATAGGAAAGTGAGTGAAGATTCACATTTCTTTGAAGCTGGTAGAGGCAGCGAAATAATCCTTGCAAACAATGGAGGCCTTTAATTCACAGGCTCCAGCCCCGAAAGCCATTGTGAAGTGGGATTTGCTGCGTTTGAGGTTTGAATGTGAACCGTACACGCAGGTGCAGCGGTAGGGGCGACTCCTGCTCCGGCGGCTTCGTGCGTCTGGGGACGGAGCCCGGCCTGCTTCCCGCTCGCTGTGGTCCTCGGGGACGTCTTTCCCCTCGGGACACGCCGTCCCCAGGGAAAAACCGAACAAGCGGCGGCACGTTCGGTCTAAAATCTGGAAGACAAAACCGCACCTAAGCGAATTCCCTTCGACCCCTGAAATGATGCAGGTGGGAAACTTCTGGGAGCAGCCGTGGCAGAAAACGCCTGTTTCTAAAGCAAAGGGCGCCGGCCGAGCTTGTCACTGGCCACCGCTCGGGGACGTGCCCCTGCCCACGAGGCCGTAGTACGTTCTCTCCCCGTCTCAGACACACCGCGCCTTCTCATTCTTGA
>NW_011889534.1:105515-111247 GCF_000151845.1 Pteropus vampyrus | reverse complement strand
CCTTCCTTCTCCTTCTGAGCATGGACTAGCCACTGGACCATGAATTCAGTTGGAGGGAGGCCAGGCTGCTGCCCACACAGAGCTGGGAAGAGCAGCTTTTTTAAACACAACTGTGGCCATAGCTGCCACGTGGCTTCGCTGCCGGCCACCGCGGCGTGCTCTGTTGTGCTGCCCACTGCGTTTGCAGTCCGGGTCCGTCCGCTCGCGTGCCAGGGCCCGCCACACGGGTCCCTCCTCACTGCGTGTGCTGTTGTCCTTGCCTGGCCCCATCATATGACACGGGGCCACTTCTGACGCGCGCCGGTGGTTAAGGGAGGACGTATCTCGAAAGCAGATGTAAAATCCACTCTTAAAATCACACCGAAACGATGTCTTTGCTGAGCTTATACTTTCCCCCAAAACAGTGCTCAGCCCTTCTCGTGGGTCTATCCCCTTAGTGCCCAGCACCTCGGGGGACAGTATCGTCATCATCATCATCATCGTCATCATCATCATCATCATCATAATCATCGTCATCATCATCATCGTCGTCATCATCGTCGTCATCATAATCATCGTCATCATCATCATCGTCGTCATCATCATCGTCATCATCGTCATCAAAATCATCGTCGTCATCATCATCGTCATCAAAATCATCGTCATCATCATCGTCATCATCGTCATCATCATCATCGTCGTCATCATCATCATCATCGTCATCATCATCATCATCATCATAATCATCATCATCATCATCATTGTCGTCATCATCGTCGTCATCATCGTCATCATCATCATCATCATCATAATACTCGTCATCATCATCATCGTCGTCATAATCATTGTCATCATCGTCATCAAAATCACCGTCGTCATCATCGTCATTGTCATCAACATCATCATCATCATCGTCGTCATCATCGTCGTCGTCACCATCATTATCATCATCGGTGTCATCATCATCGTCGTCATTGTCATCGTCATCATAGTCATTGTCATCGTCATCATAGTCATTGTCATCGTCATCATTATCGCCATCATCATCGCTGCCATCGTTGTCATCATCATCATTGTCTTCATCGTCATCATCATCGTCGTCATCGTCATCATCGTCATTGTCATCGTCATCATCATCATCGTCATCATCGTCATTGTCATCATCATCATCATCATCATCATAATCCTTGGGTTAAAGTCCAGGGGCCACGGAGCCCATCCAGGTGGGTCATCTGCTGCGTCCTTGCTTAACTGTCATGTCGATGGGGGTGGGGTGTCCGCGATGACCGGGTGAGCATTGGTGAACAGTCAGTCTCCCTGAAGGTGGCCAGCATGTCCACCTCCACGCAAGGACCCTGATGACTCGCGCTCGTGCGCCGGCCCGCCCTCCACTCTGCACTGTAGCTTCATGCGCCTTTGGATCGTCCTTCCCAGGGAGGTGTCCCTGAGCACGTGGCCAAGAGGACGGACCCCTCTCTGTGTCCTCGTCTCTGCCTGTGGAGGCCGCTGCCATCCAGGTCTTGGCTGAGCCACTGTGTCCGAGTCCCCAACACAGGACACCCCTGAGCCCTGCTCACAGTGGGTTTTGCCTGTGCGACGCTGACTTTGGCCGTTCGCAGCAAGCTCCTCGTGGATGACAACCCGAGTGTTGGTGACATTGCTGTTTCTCGCAAGCTCGCCCTGTAGTTACGCCGAGATTTAAGCAAGGTGAGCCAGCTCAGCCGTCTTGGTGTCTCTGGGTCCCTGCGCCTCCACTGGCAACTTCGGGGGTTTACGTTTCCAGATGTTAAAGAGAAAAACGTAGGCCCAAAATGGTGTCACTCGTGCTAAAAGCCCGTGACACCAAACCTAGGTGTAATTCGGATCTAATTGCGTGTTGGGTGGTTTCAGAAACGCAGCTCCACTCTGATGAGCAGACACGCGCAGGTGAAGTGTTTCGTGCGGTTGGCCCGTTCGTTTTTGGCTGTGCGGGTTTAACACGGTGGCACCTGCGGCACTCGGCTCATCTGCGGGGCGGCCTGAGAACTTCGCAAGTCGCTCTGCGTCCTTCCTGTTGCCCTTCTGACTCGAGTTTGACCAACTCTGGGTCTTCGGGCTGGGTCTCCAATAGGGAAGTAAGGGAGAAGGCGCGTCGGCCAGGGTTCCAGATCATTCCGCCGAGGAGAAAGGCGGGAATGGAGCTCTGCGGTGGGACTGGAGGGGCCGCTGGGGTCGGGAGGCTCTGCGGGCTGTGCGTGGCCGCAGGGCACAGTCGATCTTGCACGCAGGACGGACGCCCAGCTGCCCGGCTCCCCCGCGGCCCCGAAATCCAGCCGATCGTCAGCCAGGCGGGAGGAGAGAGATGATGATGACGTGGCAAAACAAAAAACCTTAGTCATCACGACTCGAGTGCCACCAACCTGTTATTTTTATTGTTCTTCCAAATAAAGGGATTGATTAAGGCCGTTTGTCCCGTCACGTGGAAGCGCTGTGTACGAGTGATGGGACACATGGCCGCATATCCCGAAAGCACCAGAACCTGAAGATGGATCACGAAACTCCTTTTCAGGTAGAGCTTCCAGAACTTTCTGACGCTGCCCTTGCAACAGTGCCAGACCGCTCCTGCGACGTGGCGCTAGTGCGGGAGGGACTCGGCCGGCAGCTCGGCTCGGGAAAATGCGAGAGCCGCGTGGCATCGGCGACCGCGCAGACACCGTGCAACGTGAAACAGCTGTGGACACAAAGCCCCGTGTCGATGGTGGGGACAGTGGCCCTGGACGTCGGGGGCGGGGCTGCCTGCCGTGCTGACCCGGCTGTGTCCAGGAACATGCAGGCCCCACGTCATGCTGGTCACTGGGAAGATGTGGGTGACCGAGGCGGGAGGCAGGGCTGCTCCCAGACGTCGGGTCACACGTGAGCCTCTGGGGACTGTGCAGAACAGCTTTGCCGCAGGACGAGGCAAGGCGAACAACGTGATGCGGCGTGTCGCGTGGGCCGTGGGCACGGCGCCCGTGGGTCGGCTCAGGCTTCAGCGGGGGGCAGCTCCGGGGACTCGCAATGTCTGGCATGTTGAGTGGGGCTGGGAAGTGGGTTCGCTCCTGAGCAGAGGACAGGTCATCCGGGCCGGAGTGCAGCTGGGCCGCGCCGGCCGGAGGGGTGCGGAGGCGTGTTGCTGGCATGGGACTAGGCTACTGGGAGCCTTCCTCGGGGACAGGGGTCCGGCTGAGGGGGCCGGGTCTTCGCCGCCCCCCGCGTCTGCAGACTACGCCCGCTCCCCAGTTTCTTCTCATTCCCATCACGTGGCAAATCCTCCAAGCTGCTTTTCAGAGCTGTGCCTCTGCCGGACAGTCCAACCCAGGGGCAGGGCCCATGGTCCGCAGTCCCCATCCGATGGATGAGCCGCTCGGTGTGTCCGCTCTATGCTGTGTCCCGATGGGACACCTTCAAAGCCTCCCATGACTGCACTTTCTCTTTTCGATGCATGGCGTGTCTAAGAGGGCACTTACCAGCATGGCGTGGGCTGTGTTTGTCTAGGGATTACCCTCTGTGTGGCAGGCAGAACTCACCCAGGTCCCCAAGACTTCCTGCCACACCCCAAGATCCGTCCCCTGCAAGGTCCCCAGGACTGGGCCTCTGGCTGGATTTTTCCGTGACTAGGCTGTTGCAGACCGCCATGGGCTTTAAGGGAGGGAGGTGGTCAGGGAGGGCCAGCCTCACGCAGGACCCCTTCCGAGGCCCGAGCTGCCGCCAGCTACCCGCAAGGCCAGCAAGTCAGAGCTTCTGTACACGAGAAGGATTTGGCCGTAGGACGAGCCCGTGGCTGAAGCGGGGGTGGGAGGGGGCTGGAGAGAGGAGCCTGGTGTGGCCCGCAGGGACAGCGGCTGGGAATCGTGGACGTCGGGCCTGCAGCCACGGGGCCTGAATTCTGCTAGGGACCCCTTGGCCCGGAGGCGGCTTCTCCACTAGGGCCCCGGCAAGGAGCCGCGAGGGGACGGCGTGAGCCGCTCCGTGTTCGGACGCCGGTTCAGAGCCGCGGGACGGAGTGAGCCTGGCCCCTGGCCATGCTGGTTCGCACACAGTGTGGCTTGCACAGGGTCAACGCACTCACCGTAAGTGACTGCTGCGGACTTGAGGACCCTTTGCTTTTATTCCTCTGGAAATGCAAACGCAAACATTTAAAGCGAATTTAGGCTTTCTTGTGGGGAGAGGGCCAAATCTAATTTTTAGATTCGTTTAGGCATCTTTCCGATATGGAGAGTTCTCACTCAGAAAAGCGGACGGCTCACCCGTTCCTTACATGTTCTTCAGCCCCTTCCATATTTCTCAGCGTTCGCCTGTATTTTATGAGTCTATCATTATTGGGGCCTTTAACCCACTGCGTTTTTAAACTCGTTTTTGCTGGCTTATGGAAGAAAAATTATATTTTTGCATATATATTTAGACACTAAACTTTCTTATGAGCGCTAATCATTTTTTTTTTTTATTTGACTTCCTTGATTTTTCTTTATACACTACCATAAAATCAGAAATAAATAGTTCGGCACATCTATTTCTAATATCATAAGTTTGTTTTCCTTCGTGTCTTAGGTAGGGTGAGTATATGACTTATTATTCTATTCAGGACACTTTTGATAAAGGGGTGGCGAGGCTTACGGGGAGCCACGGCCGCAGACAGGCCAGTGCAGGGCGGGGCGCGGGCCCGGGGCGTGGGCAGCGCCAGCGACGTGCAGGGGCTGCTCCCCGCTGTGCTTCTCACCGGGTCGCATGTTTCACACGGTGGCCTGATTCATACCCACAGGGATGCGCGTAGGACGGGATCTATAGATCACACGCGCGCAGAGGTACACGCAATCGCACGCGCGCAGAGGTACACGCAATCGCACGCGCGCAGAGGTACACGCACGCAGATGCCAACGTAGGCGTGAAGATGTCTAAAGCTACATAACCTCTCTCACCTCACTAAGGCTTCTAAGAAATTATTTAAAAAATGGCTGTGGACACTCGGGATCGGTTCCATACGGTTTTCACCCTGCAACCTGGTGTCACACATTTTTCGCTTCCTCTCAGTAGACCTGGTCCGGTCCCGGCAGGTCATTCACCAGAGGTCGCTAGGCTGGATCGCTAATGTTCCATGTGGAGTGTGCGTCACGTTCGCAGGGAGGGTGCGTGTGTGTGCGCGTGCGACGTGCACGTGTCAGGTCTTGTTTCGTGTGTCCCGTGTCCTAGAAGAGGTCAGAGTTTGCTCCCAGGGTTTCCTGTGTGACAACAGGGGCACGCACTGAGCAGAGAACGCAGCCGGGCAGAGGGGCCGGGTCTTGACCCCTCCAGCCGAGGCTCTGACCTTCGGCCAAGGGCAGCCAAGGAGTAGACTGTCCCGAGTCTACACAGGACTCCTCTCGAGGCAGGTCGGATCGGCACCTCTCCCATAGGCAGATCAGCCCCCGTCAGAGGCGGCCCACCCGCCTCCCTACAGGTGTCCTCGACACACACCTGACGAGGTCCCCTCTGGTTTTGGTGGAGCTGACGTCAAACGCCTGCAGTGCTGGAAAGGCCAGCGCTTCAGCCCCCTCCCCGTGGGAGCCGCCCACATCTGTGACTGCGGAGGGGGCTCCTGGCTCCTCCCCACCGCCCCGCGGCGTGACCGCGCTTAGGTCCGACCTGCGTCCACGCTGAGCCTTTGACGACCGCCAAGCATGCCTGGTCCTCATGACCTCTTAACTCCGCGAGGTCGTTCCCTGTCTAGCCGCCGCCCCAGTGGTGACTGTGAGTGACCC
>NW_011889534.1:101772-104350 GCF_000151845.1 Pteropus vampyrus | reverse complement strand
GTGGGAGCCGCCCACATCTGTGACTGCGGAGGGGGCTCCTGGCTCCTCCCCACCGCCCCGCGGCGTGACCGCGCTTGGGTCCGACCTGCGACCACGCTGAGCCTTTGACGACCGCCAAGCATGCCTGGTCCTCATGACCTCTTAACTCCGCGAGGTCGTTCCCTGTCTAGCCGCCGCCCCAGTGGTGACTGTGAGTGACCCCCGCATCCTCAGCCTTCTCCCTGGACCCTTCGTCAGGGCGGGGGGCTCGCTCTGTCCGGGGGCCGAGCACTGTCTGCCGCGTGCCTGTGTTTCTTCTCACCGTGCTGGCGAGCAGGTGGGTGTCACCCCACTGGACCCTGTCCTCTCTAAGCACAGGGAGGGGGGTCTCCTGCCGTTCACTATTCCCACCCCCCACCCCCCGCACAGTGCCCAGCCCTGGGGAGCTGCAGCTCTGGACGTTCATTGAAAGGATGAGCAGGAGGCTCGCAGCTCTGCCCAGGGCGGCCCGAGGCTTCAGAGCGGAGAGGCCCCCGGCCGCGCGGTGCCCGCCTCTGTGCCGCCCGGTCAGGCGGTCGCCCCGATGCTCCCCACTGCGCTCGGCTCCCGGGGGTGTGGACTCAACCCGGTCACGGTGACCACTCAGACACCGGTTCCCGGTCCTGCTCTGAGTGTTATTTGTATTAGCTACGGAGTAGTTATATAAACTCATTTACATGAACGATGTATGAACTCCGAAGATACAGCGATGCTTCAGGGATGTCAGAAAAATGTTATTTACAAGCCTCACTCCACCATAATTTATGGAGATCTAGCCCCTGGGTTACGGGATTGGGTTGAAGAGCGAGAGGAGCGTTTCTAGCTGCGTCATTTACATATTTATTGGCATTTATCAGCAGACTCGCGCTCGCCACATCCTCCGCTGTGACCTCCCTGCCTGCACCCTTCCCTCCCCTCCACAGGTGCGGGGTGGACGCTCCCCAAGCCCCCGCGTGAGCCCGGCACTCGGCGAGTCTCCTGCAGGGCTGAGGGGGCTCTGTGACCGCCTTCGGGGCAGGGGTGGGCGGGCGAGCACGCTGGGCTCACGTGTGGCGACTGTCCGCGATTTCTTCACCCGTGCGAGCTCCCCTCCCCTCTCAGCAGAGACAGCTAACAGGCCCCCTTCGGGGATGGGTGAGCAGGGGCCCAGTAGGGGCCTGGCCGGGCTGGATCTCCCCGGGGCCTCCCTTCCTGCCCACCCCGCAGTCCCGCAGCCCAGGGAGCCGCGGCTCTGCCCCCGCCTGCCGGTGCCTCGGCTCCAGGCTGGTCCTCTTCCTCCAAACAAGTGCGAGTTCTCCTGGAGCCTGGCCAGGCTGGGGGACACCTCCCGTGATCTCGGTGGCCAGCGGGTCCAGGAAGCTCAAGCACGACAGGCCTGCCCCTGGCCGTGAGGTGCTCAGCCCCGTTTCTGAGTGGGGCTCAGAGAAAGCTCCCAGCTGGGAGGGGCGGTCAGCGGGGTGTAGAGGGTGACAGGACAGGCATCGGGCTGGCCCCTGGGCCCTGCTGCGGGTCGGGCCCCGTGGCCATCGCTGCTCGGCTTCCTCCTTGTGGCGAGGCCGGTGCTGGCAAGGCTTCTCCGGGACTGTCCTTGGGGAGAGTGCCACGTCGCTGAAGGGACAACTGGCAGTGGGAGCCAGGGCACGGTCCCCAAGGAGAGAGCGGAGGGCCCGGACGTCACAGGGCCACCTGGCGAAAATGGGAGCGAAGGCCTCGGCCTCCAGCGTTGGCGCCAGCGCAGCCTCTGAGCCGAGATGGAGGCCGGGGCACCTCCCCTGGGGCACGGGGCGTGCGGGCGCGGGCTGTGCCCCGAGGGCTCCCTCCTGTGGCACTGAATTCCTGGGGGGGGCAGGGGATGCAGACACCGTGAGGGTTTAGACGTCTGGATACGGCAATGGGCCGACCCTAGCCACATGCAGAGCTGTACGGGATGACAGAGAGGTGCTGTGACCCGCCCCCCGCCCTAGGTGACCTTCCTCCTCCCTTGAAGCCCTTGGAACCTGCGTGAGCCCCCGACTGACTTCTGGGTTGCGCTCCGCGTGAGCCGTTGCTGGGGCTCTGATTGAAGGGGTGTTAGATCCGCTCCTATAGAAATAGCGAGGAAGGCCTGGGGGGAGGGGGAGGAGGGGGTGTGGACACGCGGTTCTCCTTGGTGTGGCGACCACCGGACCTGGGACCCAGAAACGCGAGTTCGCTTCTCTGGGGCTCAGCCTCCTCCTTTGTCGGGAGAGGGAGTTGGGGAACGTGGTCTGAGGTCCGTCCACGTCCACGAATGTGCCCCGTCACCCTGGCCGCCCTCCCTCCGCTGTCCCCGGACGGCCCACGGAGCTCGGATCAGGGGCCTGGAGCCGCAGCTGACACAGTTCGAGTCCAAAGTTAATGAGCGCCACCCCTCAGGCACGGCCTTCTCTGGGGTCGAGGGGCTCAGTGTGCACCTCGCACACTCGGGCGGCCGAGCGGGCGCACGAGGGAGGTGGCGGTGGCATGCCCGCTCGGGCGATGGAGCTGCGAGCCTCCGGAGGGGCAGCTTTCACGGAGCACCGCGTGGAGACCGGACCGGAGC
>NW_011889534.1:99416-101182 GCF_000151845.1 Pteropus vampyrus | reverse complement strand
AGCACGGCCCGTTGTCCACATGTGCTCTTTTAGCAAGGCCATACTGGCGCCTCCTGGTGCCCAGCACTGGCCTGGGGACCGCAGGAAGGGTGCCCTGGGACCCACACTGGTGTGCTGCTCTCTCCCCAAGGGGCTCCTGGCCAGACTGCCCATCTCATCCACACCCCGGCCTGCCTGCTGGCCCGCCTGTCCTCGCTGCTCAGAGCTGTTCCCTCCGCTGTGTATGATCAGAGGGAGAGTCCCTTAGAGTCCGGGACAACACGTGACCAGGGTGCTGAGCTGTCCTGGCACTGTCCTCGTGAGCACAGTCCCGAGGGGTCCCGGATGGAGCTTCTGCGTGGGCGGACAGCAGGGCCGAGGGGCAGATGCAGGCCCAGCACGGCCCTCCTGGCTGTCGAGAGAACTCACCAGAGAACAGTATTTGTACCAGGGCTACAGAGTGGAATTATCTGAAAGGTCTTTGCCAACCCAAGGAAGCAAGTTTGTCCGTCCGTCAGTGGGCGGGGCTTGAGACTTGAAGAAGGGGAGGAAGGAGGTGGGCTTTCAGGGGCAGTGGTGTCCCCGAAGCCCCACCGTGTCACCTGTGTTCTCTGGGTGGCTTCGAGCCGTCACCTGCCCTGGGACGCCGTGTGGCGCCCGGGCTCTCTGGAAGGGCATTCCCTGTCGCCCACGGACGTGCAAGAGCAAGCTTCGCCCCGTCTGCTGCTGGCCCCGAGACCTGCCTTTTTATTTGGGGCCCATCGCAATATTTTTCGTGACCGAAAGGCAGCACCGACAACCGTCTTTCTATAAAACCGGGCGAGGTAATTCGGCACAAATGGAACGAACTTGATTTTTTTTCTTCCTGATCAAAGCAAAACTCTTTTGAAGTTAAGCCATTTGATAGAAAGTGGCTTTTATAACAAGCTGGTATATGAGTTAATAGGACATAAAGATATTTTATTAAACTGCAAACCATTATTAATATTGCAGTTCTGACTTGAAAGAAATATGTGGAATGACACCGGAAATTAATTAGATTATTTCATCATTCTTTTACATTACAAACTTTGATACACTTGCACAGATATATAGGTACATTGATAAAAAGACACAAAGACAAACAGAATTTTAATGAGTGGGGAGCTTTTATCTGCTAACACTTTGTGACTTAATTTTTTCTGTTTATTCTGCCTATTGATTCCAGTTGAAACCTGCTGTTTTAATGTTGTTATTGATATTCTCTCTGGGTTTTCCCCTAATTCTGGCATTGATATTACCTTGATCGGATTTAGTTTATTTGAATTGCCTGTAGGTTTTGGTCCCTGGAGTTTTTCACTGCTTATAGACATGCAAAGATAAAACCTCTCTTTTTATCTAAAAATCCTTGAGAGACTCTGAAAGATACAGGCGTTTTCTGAGAACATTAAAAAGCAAGAGACAGCAATCAAAAGGAATGTACTTCTCACCCGGTCTGCCCGAGACTTCATTTCCACCCTCCCCGCCGCCGCCCCGCATCTGCCGACACTCACCGACTTCCAGTGTCCTCACCCTCATCGCCACTTGCAAACTGTGTGTGGAGAAATGATCTTGTCACAACGTCCTAAGTGGCTTAGGCTCTGGGTCACCGACCGGCGTGGAAGTGGCTAATTTTTCAAAAGAAGATTATGCAGATGGCATGCAGGGTCTCTGAGAGGCTGTCTGTGTGTTTACTAAAGAAGGCATCTAAACATGCAGCAATTCCAGCCATTGGAAATGGCCTCTTTTTAGGCTCAAACAGGGCGGAG
>NW_011889534.1:90744-97746 GCF_000151845.1 Pteropus vampyrus | reverse complement strand
GGGTTTGCGAAGAGAGAGCGCGGTATGGACCCGGTGATCCGGGCTGTTCTGAGGAGGGCGATTCTGCTCAGCGGTCAGCGCGGAAGGGTGTGGACTCTGCCGGCAGAAGCCCCCGCCCTGGGCAGCTTCTCCAGCGAGAGCCCTCGGCTCCGCCTTGCTCTGGATGGCGGTAACATGGAGGTGGCGCACACCTTCTCTCTCTAAGCCATCGGGGGTCTTTTCTGGAACCAAACAGACTATAAATGTAGCCGTGTGGGCTAGTCATGCAGCGACGATGCAGAGGGGACCCCTTTTCCCAGGCTCGGGGTTCTTGTGAGTGGTGGGCCAGGTTCATGCGTGATGCGTCCATGGGTGGGGACAGGCGTTTTCCCATTTCCCCTATGATACAGCAAATATTTCTTCAGCATGCAAAATGTGTCTTAAATAGATACCTGCTTCCTATCACAGAATTTTTATCGTATACTATATCTTAACATCAACACCATGTGTTCAAAATACAACAAAGCAGTTATATTTGTCGGCTCGTGTTCTTCATTACAGATCATGCCCCGAACACCGTTTGCTGTTTAATGCGGCCATGCCGACAGGGTCATTCAGAATCGGCTTCATCTACATGCGCGTGATATCGGCGCTATTTAGAAAGACAGCGAATATGCCAGTGCCCATGGCTAATGCTGCACAGCCCCGAGCTGCCGGATGGGGCGTCGTAAGGGACGCGCACAGCCCTCGCGCGGCGTGTTTCGCTTTCGTGGGGCGGGTGTCGTTTCATATCCTTCGAGTGCCCGTTCAGACAGGAAAGTCCTTGCGCCACGCGCCGTGTGACCGACCGACCCCGAGGGCAGCTCCGTCCGCTTCGCTGTGCCCTGGAGACGTGTACACACACCATTCAACCCCACGAAGGACGCGTGTGCCTGCGTGTGCAACTGCCCTGGGAGCAAAGGACTGACCTTGGGAGCCACCGTGGCACTCCCCAGACACTCAGGCCCTGACAGCACCGGCGGCAGCGTGGTGTCCTGTGCAGAGGTGAGACCCATCACCTGGCAGGTGCTCGGCGGCAGACCTCAAGGGTCCCCGAGCAGCAGTGTGTCTTGTGGCGAATTGCACGGGCGCTGTGAGCGTTAGGCAGGGAAGCAGCGCCTTCAGCTTGTGTCTCGGTGGGTGACCCACTGCGTGGGGACGTGGGGACGTGGGTTGAGGGCACGGTGGGAGGCGAGCGAGCCGGGATTCCAGCCACAGGAGGATTCTGGGAGTTTGGACAAACGGTCACAGCTACAACGTGCACACAGAGTTTTAGAAAAGGAAACATTAAAATGTTTCTCTTTAAAGAAATAAAGAGAAAAGAAAGACACATACTTCACCAAACCTCTATGCATACTCACATCCCACAGACCACCACGGTGCTGAAACCCAAACCACAAGGCTGTCTGCGGATTCTCTAAATACAATAAGCGAATTTAGTGCAAAGAATGTTCTTGAGTTTCTACCACGAGTTAAGAGTCCCAAACTCTAAACTCCTCTCATGAATCATATTCTGCCAGTTAAAGATATGTAATTTTTGGCCAGAAAAGAAAAGAAAGAAAAAGTTAAATTTCAAAATTCTCATTCTAATCTCACAAGCCCCGAACATTTCTAAAAATAGCTACAGTAAAGAGATGGACACGAGAATATCAGGTGCTTTATTATGGGAAAAATCACTAAGCCTAGATGGTGCCTGGATTTATTTCGGTAAAAAATTTAGAAATAACAACTTATATTCATGATAATGACACAGAGTTTACGGTCACGAAAACCACAGAGCAGCTGGGTGACTGGTGAAACCTGGCACAGAGTATGCGTTTCATCAGGTGGCACCATTTGGGGGTCGTCTTATGGAGAGTCACTTTTCTCCATGGTCAAGGGAGGGCGGCGTTTCAAGTGCTGCCAATAGTTAGGTTAGGAATTTAAGACATTAACCAGCCCCACGCAGCCGACGGCATTTTACCACGTGGTGAATCAAGGAGCAATGGCTGGGGGCGGTGAGTCCGGGACAACAGTGACCTGAGAAATGGGAGGACTGCACCCTCCCCCCACCAGGAGTGTCCATGTCATTAGATAGCTGGACAGGCGTCGGGGACCGTGAGGCTCACGCGGGCCGTCACATGGCGCGTCACAGCCCCACACTACATCACCGCTGCCACCGCCTGCATGCCCATCCGGGAAAACCGCCTGGCCGAGGCGTCCCCGGCCCCCACGCAGAGCTGGAGGACACGCATCAGTGTGATTAGAGTCCGTCGAATCCACTCAGACAGAAGCGTTATCTTTTAAAAATGCAAAAACGAAAATTAAATACTTCCCTGTACTTTGCGATGGGACGTTGTGGGCTCGTCATCCGGGGATGTAGCAGAGGGAGCCTGGGGCGCTGGCGGAGTCCCTCCTCCCGAGTGCGTGTGTGCATGTGCATATGCATGCGTATGTGTGCACGCATGTGAGCGCACACGCTCACACATGTGTGAGTGTACATATGTGTGCACACGTGACTGTGCGAGGCGAATACACACTGGCGGGTGCATGCATGCATGTGCATACGTGTGCGCATGTGTGCATGTGTGTGTGTGTGTGTGTGCGCGTGTGTGGAGTGTTTAATTAACGGCGATTTCTCAAATTACCTCCCTTGGCTATTCTCGCCTCAGACCCAGGGCGGCCCAGATAAAGGGGCTCCTCCAGTCTGTCCCCCCAAACTTAACTGGAAGCTGGGCTCGCCTTCTAATTATGAAATCCCAAGGTGGAGACGCTACTGCTGTCGAATATCCTTCAGGATTTGAGAAACCGGAGTCTCCTTCCGCGAGTGGGCTGCTGCTCTCGCCGGGGACAGTGTGACTGAGTGTCGGTGTGGTGAACCCCAGCTGCTGGGCAGCTCCGTTTGCAGCCCACGGAGGCGTCCCCAGGCCCTGCCCGCTTCCTGTCTCTGCACCGCTGGGGTCCAGGACAGGCGCCGGCTCAGCGCAGACCCTGAGGTCTCCGTTCGTGGCGATAGAGCAGGTTCGCATCTCACGAGTATATTTTGCACTCGTGTGTTTTTCACGATGAAATTAAAATCGTAATCTTTTACGTGTGAATATCACTGCGGAGACCATTAGAGTTGCCTTTGAAAACGAAACATGCGCGAGCACGATTAACTCGGTCTCTGGTTCTTTTTATTCCCAAAACACCACCCATCGTCAAGTGTTAGATGTGACCTCTCGGTCACTAGAAGGTCCCTTTTTAAAGGTTAGTAAGTATGAGACTCCGGAGGTCGCCGGGAGGCCCTGTGCGGGGCAGGTCACAGGCGCAGCAGCCCGGTCGAGGATCGAGCGCTCTGGCTTCTGGACCCGCCGGTCCACACGCCTCTGGAATGTTCTCATTTCTTTAGGGCAGTGACGTCTGTTGCTCTCCTGTGAGGGTGACGAGGCCCAGAGCCTTTTCCTCATGGGAAGGTAAACTTGGCCTTGAATCCAGAGCAGACCTCCCTGGGCCAGCCGTGGTGCTATGTGTCACCAGCCACCTCCCTGTGGTGTGTCCCCCTGCCCAGCTCTAGCAACACAGAACCATCCTGTGCCGCTCTCTGGCCAAGGCACGAGAGCTCATCACGGGTCCCCATGCACATGGCAGACACCCAGTAAGTGTCCACCCAAAGAGATCTGAGCCAGCGGCGAACACGGAAACTTCCGGTAAAGAAATCTTTTCCAAAAACAGCGCACGAGGAAAATGCGCCTGGCACGGGTCTTCGGCAGGTGGCGCAGGGGGCTCAGCGCGGCCACGCGCTCCGAGGTCCCCGCTGCCCGCTCGGGTGTCAGAGGCGGCGGGCCCAGAACGGCGTGCAGACGACTGTGCGGCCGCTTCCCCCTCTACCGAGCGGCCGGGCAGCCTGAGCGGCCAGCCTCCCACTGCTCCAGCACCCCCAAAACACGCCTTTCCCTCGGGTGCACCCCCAAAACACGCCTTTCCCTCGGGTGCTGGAGGAGACCCGGCTCCCTGCTTCGCAGACGCTATCATGTCCTTCCGCCGAGGCCACCCGCCCCCTGCAGGCGGCCCAGCCCCCGAGGGTGCCCAGAGCCCAATGCCGTGGGCTGCCGGGCCGCTGCAGTTCACAGTGACAGGGGTCACTGCCGCCGGACATGTCTGTTAGTGCGGGGCCCATGAGGCCGTCTGCGGCCACCGCGGCCCGTCCCGCTGAGAGAAAAATTCGGTTCAAGGAGGAAACAGAAACCCATCTCGCCTGGGTGGTCCTTGGCGTGGGCATCCTCTGGGCTGTTAGGGGCCGTGGGGACAGAGCGGCTCGCCCGCCCAGCTCAGGACCCCAAAACACCAGGCGAAAGCCCAGGGGGACTCGATGCCAGCCCCAAGAAAAATGGCACCACTGTCGTCACCCAATAACCAAGTTACAGGGCCACATTTTAAGTTTAAATTAGACATGCATGAATGGCGTCACTTCTAATTCATGAAGAAGAGTAAACTGTTCTATGGACTTTCCTATCTGTTCTATTCTAAGTATCCACAGACACAGACACAGCTCGAGACGCGCATCACGACGGGTGTTTCCCTCCTGCTGTAAGAACTCTGTGACACCGAAGACGCGGAGATCGTGGAGTAAGGGTGCGTGATGCACGTCGGTGCCTTTCCCCGGGCTTTACTCGGACGGTCTCGCTCTGTTCTACCGCTACGTGGGAGGAGCTAAAGGGGCCAGGATGAGACTGAGCGAATGTGGGACTGGTGGAGGGGGTGCTGGTTCCAGGGGTCCAAGCCTGTCAGCTGCCCGGGGCCACGTCCCCCTTCACTGCGCCTCTGCGCTGAGCAGAGCTCGCTGTGACATCAGAGCTCTCGCTCAGTGACAGGATGCAGCAGAGAGGGGCTGGGGACGTGCTCTTCGGGTCCTGGCCTCACCTTGGAGACAGGGTTCTGATGCGTCTTCACCGCGACGAGCCACGTGAGTCACATCCTTCGATGCAGGACAGTACCCGTGTGAAGGAAAGGACCCAGAATCTGGACCCTCGTCTGGTCCCAGGAGCTGAAGTTACACGATTTACGACAGAATCGGTCATTTCTGAATTCAGACCTCTGGCACCAAACAAATCCACTTTTCCATGTGTGATTTTAACTAGGGGCCTGGTAGAATTTATATAGTGGTCATTTTAACGTTTCGAGAACTTTAAAACTCGGGCTTGTGAGAAAGAGCAAAGCCGCCTGTGAAGAATCTTTCGTCCAGGTGGTCGTGCAGACTCTCGCTCCGGGAATAAGTGCAGACGGTCCCCGTCCAAAAGACAGAGCTGACTCTCACTATTTAGAGGAAGAGCTAAAGCCCCAAATTAAATACCTTCCCAGAGTCTGACCGACCAGGGTCCCAAAAGCCAGCACCTGACCCCCACTTAGGACGGCGTCACACGCTCCAGATGGCAGTGCCCTCCTTTCGTTGTTAATCAATATCTGTCTGTTCTTGCATCCAGCCCTGTTTTTTCGCACGGCCTCATGTCCTGCAGGGTGCCATCTGTTTCCATTTTCTTTACAGGTCGTGAAGGAAGCGGTTCTAGCTTCGCGGGTTCTTATCCTCACAATAAACTTACAGAGCGCCCTCCTCTCAAAGCACAGAGCGATGTCTGCTGCTCGATCGGCAAGCCCCATCCATGGGGAGGGAACGGCTGCCCAGGACACTTGACCGAGGGCCTGGGCGCAGGGCTCTGGCTGAGGCCTGCCCCCAGCCCGACAGTGGGGCCTCTCGGGACCCGTCCTGCGTGGTGGCTGCGGACGGGACTCTGCCTTCTCCCCATTTCCCGGCGAGCTAATCGATCCCGTGACTGGGTCCTCTCACCGTAGTACACCTCTGCCGTAAATGGACGGCTCGTTTGCACGGTCCGCTTTTCATTTCGTGTGTTCTGTGCTCTCCTCCATGCAGCTCTGTCCCCTCATTGCCGGTCACCGCTCCCCAGAGGCACGAGAGGCCCGCCCCTCACGGTGGTCCAGCACCCCCTTCCCTGTCCTTCCTCCGTGTGGTTGCTGGACACAAGGACGACTGAGCAGCACCTGCCTTTCCTGGACCATTTAAAGCACAACATGCCTTTCAGGCTCCTGGTCCTCACGACCCCGCGTTCAGCAGAGGGGCCCGGCCGGGTGGCCGGCACTGACGGCCCCACTGCCCGCAGGTGGGCGGCCGCGGCCAGGTGCGTGTTACCTCCATCCACCCGCTGGTCTCACTCGCAAGCCCTTAACTCATGCACAGCTTTCTTTTCTAAAACCAATGAGTCCGCTGCTGTCGTGTCTATAAATAAGTGTTTTCCTCTCTCTCTTTTGTGACTTTGCATCCAAACGTAGATTAGGATCGAAATGGGGATCGCATAAAAGAAAATCAAGTGCAACAAACAGGCCCGAGGGGGTGGGCTGTGTCCCGGAGCTGACCGTGCCCTGAGCTGCCCATGTCAGCGAAGTCACACGGTGCCCTGTCTCCTGGAAATGATGGGTCTGCTCAGCATCTCCCAGCCACGCTGTGTGGGCGAAGGGAGCTGTTAAGGCGACCGTTCTCTGACCTAAAGTATAAACCGACGCTGGTGTCACGCGGGTGCACGGAAGGCGGGGTGTGCGGACGCCCCCTCCGCCCTCCGCCCCCCGCCCCGGCGTGCAACCCGCCTCTCGTGACTCGTCACCCCAGCTTCCAGGCTGCCCGCCCGGGGAGCGGGCCGGGCGCCCTGTGCCCCCCCAGCTGACCCGCACGAAGCAGCCAGCAGAGCGGGGCTGGCGCCCTCTAAGGCTGGGAGGATGGGTCTGGGTTCACACGGAGACGGCTGCGTTTTCCGCGGCACATCCCTCCACCTTCTTCTGGAAGTTCCTGCCAATCCGCATTGTTCAGAAACGGGAAACACTTGTTTTCTTTATGTTCACACCCAAGTCCTCTCGTTTTCGTGTATTTCAGAGTGCGCTCAATGCCCAAAGCAAACGCGACCCCCAGCGCGGCCGGGTGGACCGGGCGTTCGCTCGGATCTTCGCTGGTCACCGGCA
>NW_011889534.1:78244-88244 GCF_000151845.1 Pteropus vampyrus | reverse complement strand
TGCAGCTCTGTGATTTCCATACATCCTTTATGGAAAGACACAGTGAATAAACTCCTCCGAGTAATCCCTAAAAGGCCTCGGTTTGTTGCCTTCTTCTCTCTTTTTTTTTTTTTTAAACTGCTCTAAGCTATTTAATTCTCCTTCAGAAACACTATCTTCTTGTTTATCCAGTTTGGAGTAGAGTTTGAACCGCTTAGCATGTAACTGTTAAGACTGCTCATTATGGTTTTTTTTCAGCCCGGGTCCGCTTTCCCCCAGTGTTTTCGGCCGTGAGTGTACGTGTTGGCTCAAGTCGAGCCCGGTGACAGGGACGTCCCCTCTCCTCCCCCACAGCGTCCCGGCGTAGGCTCACCGCTGGCCTCCTCCAGCCCAGGACGGAATTCTGGCGGGAGCTGCCGGCTCCTTCCTGTAAGTATGCATGGCAGCGGGTCCTAATTTCTGCTTCAAATATTTGCTCTGAGCTGTATGGTGGCCAAGTGGCAGGAGGAGACATTTTGCTCAGGCAGGACGTGCTTCCATAATTGCTTTTCGAATTTCAGATACTGTTGCAAGAGTTATTGCCGCGTGTGGGCCAGATTCACGGAAGCGCTATGCATCATTTATGAAAGATTTTCACGCGCTTTTTGCAGAAAAAGTGACAAACACCTTTTCCGTTCAAGGAAAAGCTCCAATCTGGTAATTCATCAAGCCCATCCCCGCACCCACGCGCGAGAAGGAAGTCCTTCGTTACGCACAAGAGGCGTCTGAATACACGAAGGGGGGGTGGGGCGGACATGAAAAGGGACACGTGACGTCCCGTGCCTTAGGCGGAGGGAGGACAAGGCATCCCGGGCAGGGTGGAGTTTTCACGAATTTAGACGATAATGAAACCGTGAAACCCCGTGACTCATTCCTGGCACATTCGTAGCCAGGCGTTTACAAAGTCAGCCGCCAGCGGTTACTTCTGATTCCGAGCAGAAACCACCCTCCAGAAACAGAGGCGGACGAGCACCCGGCCGGAGGGCGTTCTGCAGTGAGCGACCCGACGAGAAGGCGAGAGTTCCTGCGCCCGTGGCCTTCGCTCCCTCCTCCTGCATCCTGACTTCAAAACAGAGCAGATTTCACTTTCTTTGGTCACATGAGTGTCCTGGAGGCATCTTGCCTCCCTGTGCAGGCAGGGGTCAGAGGTCCGGTCAGTGCTCTACCACCTCAGTGCGTTGCTCCCCACTCACCTGCCCCCCCCATCCCGCCCCCTTCCCCTCCTGCCCTCTGGCCGTCTGCCTCCCGGTCACTCAGGAAGCGTTTGTGACTTCTCTTCCCCATCTCCCCGTGCTGGCTGTCATCGCGGGCTGTGGGGTCCTGCCCCCTGGACTGCACCCCAGCTCTGAAGCCCTTCCATCGCGTCTTCCCCCCTCGAGTCTCCCCTGACGTCTGGGAACCACACAGGGTCCTCGGCGCTTGCCTTCCCGGGGTCACCACACCTGTCCCAGGCGTGATGACTCCCTCGCCATTGTGCAGTGCGTGCCGATCAGAGCACGGCCACCCAGCCCAGGGCGAGGACCTCAGTCACACCTGTCCCCACCACGCTCGTCGCTTGCTTTGCCTTGGATGGGACACGCTGACAACAGATTCGGAGCTTACACCCACACAGCGCGTTATCACACACGCTCAGTGACGGATCTATGTCTTCCCGATCAAGCATCAGTGGCCCCGCAGCCCTGAGGGAGTGATCCCACGGAGCCGGCTGTCTCGTTGTCTGCGTTCCCATCGTGCTCGGCGTGTGTGGACCTACACGCCCGCTCGATGGCACGGGCATCTGGAATGTTCTGGCTTGCTTTATTATTTATAGGGACACCTTGAGCACTCACACAGCATCTGGCAGTGGAGACGGCGTCGCAGGGCGTGTGAATGAAGGCATTAAATGGCAAATTTTCAGTGGGACTACGCCGGGCTTTGCTTTGTTAGTTATTGTCTCGCATGTGTGCTTTTTTCTCAACTTCACTGACTGGTCCTGTGACAGAGACCCCAACGTGCCCTATGGGGAGGGCACCTATCTGTTAGGAAGATACAGTGATGTTACGTGCAAAGGAGCCCACCATGTCCGTGGGAGGTAGACCAGCTGGCCAGTGGGAGAACCTTGGGCCACGGACCCACCCTCAGTGGGCTTGGCCTTCTCACCCGCCAGAGGCGCTGACGCCAGACTCGTGTGTGCCGCCCGCAGACCTGGCCTTCGTAGCGGCCGGGGAAGCACTGAGAGCTGAGGGGCTGGCCAGGGCGAGTGGGCTCGCGATCTCTCCTGCACGGAGCGGGAGGGCGTACGGATCCCCGGCAGGACGTCGGTCCTTCTGCCCAGTCCTCGTCACCTTCGCTTCTCGTGGACGTGTGGTTAACACATGCAGACCCACGGGACTCTGCCCCACTACCGACCCTCACGCTGCCGGTGGCTGGGGACGGCCGGCGCCATGCCTGCCACGTCGGGGCCGTCGTTGACTGCGCCTGGCTTGGATCTACTGCTGCTGTCCCATCATGATGACACGGAGCAGTCAGGTGAATGGGCCCCGGGCTTAAGGGCCGCGGAGGACCCGAGCTCACTGCACGCTGCACGTCCTGCAGTCTGGTTTCGCATGAGACAGGCGTGTGAATCCTGGCCAGACCGGGAGGCACCCGACCGGGGCAAGGTCCTTAACCTCTCTGTCCCTCGGCTTCCTTATCCTCACACGGGATCACACGGAGCAGAAATGCGGTCGCCTCGTTCCAGCACGCCCCCGGCGCCAGAGAAGTACTCGTCTCCCCCTCGGTAGATCGGCAATGCAGTTATTAATAAGTACACCCCTTAATGTTCGTGCTAAACAGTCTCTGCCGATACGCACGTAGAAGGGAGCACACGGGAGGGACGTAACATGGTCACCGCATCTGGATTCATGTTCCTGCAACCGGTCAGCACTGAGGGTTCTGTGTGGGCCGAAGGGGCAGTGAAGGCGGGAGGCTGCCGACTGGGACATCGCGCCTTTCCACCGCGAAAGCCACACGTGCTGCAAGATACTTGCCCTGCACAGACAGCCAGACTGAGGCCCGGCTGCCTTCGGTCCACTTTTTATACATTAAGTAAAACTTAGAGAAAATGTCCTGTTTGGGGACGATTGTTTCCTCCGTGACACGGCACCGAGCAGTCAAACCTCCCCCTGGCCACCGTGGTCTGGCACCGTTGTCCGTGAGCCATCCACGGTCCCCGAGGAAGCGGGGTCGGCTCCCACGGCGTGGGGAGGCAGAGCCGGCTGGTTCTGGTTCTGAGTGAACGCGTTCTGAGCCTTTTCTGCTGCTAAGCTGGGTTCCCACACCGTTCGACAGCTGAGGACAGAATGCATTTTCGTCTCAGAATGTAGAAGGTGTGAGTGCTGTGACAACAAAAATTAAAACAACAGTGCTCACGACGCGACGTCCCCTGGGATTCACCTGTCACCTGCAGGGTCACTCTGCACACACGTGCTGGTGCTGGCGTCCGGGAAGGGGTGGAGACCCCGCGCTCGCTTACTGCGGACAATTAGACTGTGGCCGTCAATACGGACGGCGTGTTTTGAATCAATGTGCCACATAATCAGCTTATTATACAATATCCGAACGGGTTCATACGTAAGTCCTTATTGGTCACATTTCATGTTTTAGTACATACTTTGGATAAAACTCAGTATTCTCTCCTGAAAAACGATGGCCGGGTTTTTATAGTTAACTATCTACTAAAAATGTTGCATGTGCGAATCATCCGTAACGACTCATGTTATAGAGCGTAAATCATGTGAGAGAGAATAAGTTTTTTTCTGTTTACTTGGAGAAGTTTAATAAACGCCGAGGAGCCAGAAGCTGATCGCTCTGAACGATGTCACCGTGAATAGAACGTGTCTTTTTTCCTGTGCTAATAACACGAACATCTTCAATTCTAGAATTCATGTCAAGGTTTGAAAGGGTATCCCCGCCAGGTCAGGAGGAGCGCGTTGAGCGAAAGGGTGCCAGAGCCCTGTGGCCGGCAGGCTGGCATTGGGGACAGCTCACGCGCGCTCCAGATTGCACGGGGAAAGCGTGCCTCGTGGAGCTACGCCGTCCGCCGTACCTCAGCCATCTGCTTCGACTGTTTCATGACCCTTTGGATCATGGACAGCGAGTGATCAGCACAGTAAAAGAATCAGGATTCATTTCAATTCATTTAGATGCGAAAAAGCATGTCACTCGACAGCTCTCTCCCCAGGCAGTACAAACACATACACACGCGCGTAAATAGCCACACGTGGGTTTTTCCCTTCAATGTCTTAAAGAGCTGGAAAGCCGACAGCTTTCTATAAAAAAGTAGATATCATACTTTCCAATTAACCCTTATTTGCATCTTTAATTCTAAAATAATATTTTTATAGTTTTAATTTATAGGAATCCATGATTTTTGAAGTAAATATTAAGGTTCTTTTTTTTTCCCAGAATTCATTGGGAACTTTTCCCCATCTTAGTGTTACCTTCATTCTTTCTCTCTGTATATGTCTTGCAGGTAAAAATAGGTAGCTTAAGACACCTGTCCGGCAGCTTATTTGCTTTTTCCTTTGTAATATGGTAAAATGATTTTTCTTCCAAACCAAAATTGTCTGCCTCACGACTAGTATCTCAAACTTTTGGTTAGGCAGCTGCCCAGCAGAATCTGAATTACACTGAGGTTTGTGAAGTCTGGTTAGCACCAAAGTTTAGGCACGCCAGGCGCTCGGGGCCCGTCCTGGCGTCCGACGTGGGTGCCGTGACGGTAGGCAGCGGCCCTGTGGGCAGCACCAGGACCAGATCGGCTCCTGAAGGCCCTGTCATCGCAGCGTCTGCCCTCCAGTTGTTGACCCTCAAGGTGATGTCAACAGCCCCAGCTGGCGAGGCCCAGTGCTCCCACTGGACAGGCTAAGGCCACGGATGCCTGAAACAAAGTCTGCGTGGACTGGACGGTCAGCTCCGTAGCTTGGTCTCCCGTCGCATGTAAGGTTAGCAGGAGTGAAAAACGCACATGACACATGACTAAGGGGCGCTCCTGGAGACTGCTCGCGAAGGAGTGCCCTTCAGCTGCTATCTTGCTGCAAGAGGCTGGAATGAACGAGGTGGTCACAGTTTCCCAGCCAATCCCACAATGCTCCGTTTCTGAAATTGCCATAGGAAGGGTGTGTGTCCTCGTGCTGTCACGGGATGGGTCTCATTTTCTCTTGTCCTCCGGCCTGAGTGGGAAGCATCGTCACGCCCTTTCTACCTTACCCGTGGTCATGTCTGATGCACACGGGGTATTCCGTGCGAATGGAAGATTCCAGTGGAGTTTTGTCTGTGCCCTCAGCCGACAGCCAGACAAGTACAGTCCAGAGGTCGAATTTGGCGCAACGCTTGGTTTTCTAAGGCCTCGCAGTAAGAATACTTTCTACATTATGTTATTGGTTAAAGGAGAACATTTTAAAAAAGGATTTTATGACATGCGAAAATTATACGAAGTTGAACGTTCTGCGTCCACGAGTAAAGTTTTATTGGAGCACAGCGACCCCGTTCTCCGTGTCAAGTAGGACTGCTTAGCACTAGGACTGAAGAGCTGAGCCCCTGGGCAGACATCACAGGGCCCAGAAAGTTTCAAAGATTTCCCAGCTGGTCCTTCACAGAACCAGGTGCCAGCCCTGACTGGTAGCCTGGGATCATGGACATAAACGTTTACACAGTCAGTGAAAGGTCAGTGTAATCTGGTGGTCACGCTGCGGATCGCAGTGATCTGAGAACAATGACTCAGCTTAGACTCTCTGGGGATCGCAGTGATCTGAGGAACAATGACTCAGCTTAGACTCCTCCAGCCGATCGTCATCACATGGCAAGGTTGGCTCACATGGCCGGATTGCCAAGTTTTCAGGACAAGACAGCAAACATATTTTTTCTGTGATTAAAAAAAAAAAACAATCTACGGCCACGCCACCCTGAACATGCCCGATCCCGTCTGATCTCGGAAGCTAAGCAGAGTCGGGCCTGGTTAGTACTTGGATGGGAGACCACCTAGGAAGACCAGGTGTTATACGTGTAGAAATCCCTGAGGTCAACCAAGGTTGCCTCGCCTATAAAGAAAGAAAGAAAGAAAGAAAGAAAGAAAGAAAGAAAGAAAGAAAGAAAGAAAGAAAGAAAGAAAGAAAGAAAGAAAGAAAGAAAGAAAGAACATTTTATAGGAGAAACCAAATGCATATAGGGGCCAATTTAGGGCCGCCAGGTCCCCTCGTGTGCACATCTTTGGGATGCGGGACGGCACGGGAGGACAGGTACTGCCCAGCACGTGTGCAAAAGGCCGAAGGCACAGCGATCCACCAAGAGCTGGCGCCTGGAGCCATCGCCCAGCCCTGCTTCGCTGGAAGCCAGGAAGAGTTCTGCGCCGCTGTGGCCCACGGGTCCCTGGGAGTCACACGGCCGCTGTGGCCCACGGGTCCCCTGGGAGTCACGTGAAGATGGGAGAATAAACGGCATCAAGGTTTCCCGTGCTTCTCTGACCGTGCGTCTTGCTGGGCAAAGTCGGTTTGCGCCTACCGAGGACACGTGGTATTTTTCAGGTTGGTCACATGGCAGTGGGTCCACATCAGTTCACACGGGTCACCGCGGGGGGACAGCTCTTTCCAGTCCCCTGCTCTTCCCGTAGCTCCGGCGGGGACCACAGGGCTCGGCGGCCTCCTGACCCGCAGGGAAGCGTGGCTCCCCGCTCTGGTGGCGCCTGGGCCCCAGTCCCGGTCTTTCTCACTCTGCCCCGGCACGTGATCTCTGCCTTTTACTGCAGACAGTTCGCTCTCTGCATTTCGCTTCAATAATTTCACTTAAACAGCACAAAACCTATAGGTAAAGATAAAACAAGGCAGCATCTTGTTCTCGTTTCCAATTTGGCCTCCCGGCATCTGAGGACTGTTTATTTTTATTTCCCTGTAATGCGATAGGACTCAGAGACACGAGAAAACCCCGCATTTACTTCTCTCTGTGTGTGCACACACGGTGTGTGTGTGCGTGTGTGTGTGTAACTTTGGAACCCTTTCAAACTTTGTCTGGAGGCGAGGCCCTGTGAAGCAGCTGTCCGTGTGTTTGCTGACGGGTCCTCGTGCGTTTTAACCAGGGCTGCTTCTCAAGCACGAGTTATGTTATTTGACAGTTGGTTCTGAGATTTCATCTTGATTTTTCTGAAGCAACTCAGATTTTATTACCCTTCACGTGAAGCCAAAGTATCTAAAAACACCCAACAGATCAGTGTTTTAAAGTTTTCAATAATCTCTGAGGCTCTCGAGTCGCCGAGACGGTGGACAGTCCCGCAGGAAGGGACCGGTGCTGGCACGCGGTGAGCAGGTGTCCTGTCCCCGTGGAGCCGGCCTGCCCGTCCGTTCTTTGTGGTGCAAGGCGAGAGCTCCCTCGTGCATCGCTCATCCTTTTCCAGCGTTAAAACACTGTCTCTGTGAGCTGCAGCCCAAAAAAATTACCGTGTCAGTCGCTCCCTGGGTGCTGGCACAGCATGGAGCAGCCCGTGACCCCGCCCACTGACTGCCACGTGCCTGGCACCCATGCCCAGCCCTGCTTGGATTTGCCCCAGCTTCCTGTAGAATGTGTTCTCCACTTACCTTCTAGAATCGGGCCTCTTCAGTCATGGATTTTTTTTTAAAGTTGTCTGCGAGGTATAATTTACAAACAGCAAAATGCGCACATAAGAAGTGTACATTTTAATAAAGTAGGAAAAACGGGGACCTCAGTGACACCACTGCCCCATACGTGACGTGGAAAAGTTCCGTTACCCCGAAAGGTTCCCCAGGGCCCCTTCCCAGCCAATCCCCGTCCTTTGTCTCCAACCCAAAGCAACCGCTCTCTGTCATTGTCAACTAGATCTTCCTTTCCTCGTGCATCGTGTAAGCGGAATTATGCTTCTGTGCTTGACATATCGGGCTCACTGTTCCTCAACGCTGTTGTATTGGTAAGTTTTTTCCTTTTAACTGCTGAGTAGTAGTCCACTGTATGGATGTACCGTAACATCGCTTCACCCGCTGATGGAGATTTGGGTTACAATTTTTCCCCTGTTCCTATTATGTCTTTTTATTCTGCCTGATCGTAAGACTTTCTCTGTATCTCGGGCTTTCCTGTGTTCTATTATGCATTGTCTTCCTGTGGTTTTCTCTGTGGTTTTCTCGTTTATGGGTGTCGCTGTCCTTAGAGGATCCCCTCTGGACGTGGCTGCACGTCCTGAGTGATCAGCAAGGACTCGGCATTCTGCTGGTAGGAAGGTGTACGAATCCTAGGCCTGGATCCCACAGTGTGCTCGTTGACCTTTGCCACATTTGCGGAGTTTCATCTCTCAAGGGTTATTCATGTCGTACTCAGCGAAGCTCAGGGAACCCCGTGCAGAATGCTGTAGTGGTTTGTTTTTGTTTTTATTTTTGTTGTTGGTGGTGGTGGTATTTGTGTGTGTGTGTGTGTGACTTGGAATATCCCTTTCTACACTGTGATTCAAAATGTTTCTCCATCTGCAGAGCTGAGGCAATGGCAGATATCACCTCATTCTTTTGACCTTCCCTCCAAGGATCACGGTTCTGAGTTCTCCTTGTTCAATATTCAAATTTTGTTTACTTTTTCTATTTTTTTGTTTGTTTGTTTTATTTCCTGGTTATTTAAGTTGAGTGTATTGAATCTTGTGGCCTGTAGCGAATTAGATTGATTGCTAAAGCAAAGGCATCGACATTATTTATAGGTTTTAAATATGACTCAGAATTTCATAGCATAATATTCAAAATACAATGGAAGTTACTTGGCATAAAAAGAGCCAAAAAAAAAAAAATCAAACTCTCATGTGAAAAGGCATTCAACAGATGCCAACACCAATATGATACAGACATGGTTATCTGACAAAGACTTCAAGTGGCTGTTATAACCATGGTCCAAAAAACCATCACAATTACTTAGGAAACAAATGAGAACACAGAGAATCTGAATAAATAAATGGAAACTATAAAGAAGAACCAAATGGAAACTTTATAACTAAAAAACGCAATAATAGAAATTTAAAAAAGAGTAACTTGGTGAAAAAAAAACACTGTGACTCAGGGACCTGTAGAACAATAGCAAAGGCTCTAGCATTCATGTTATCAGAGTCCCAGAGATAAAGTTTGTTGTTAAAAAAAAAAAAACTTTTTGGAGAAATAATAGGTGAAAATTTCTCAAAGTTGGTGAAAGGCAGAAATCTTATAGATTGAATAAACTAAGTGGCTTCCTGACAGAAAAACTGAAAAAAAATCATTCTAAGGAATATCATAATAAAAATGCTAAAAGCTAGAGATTAAAAAGAATCTTTTAAGCACCAGGGGGGAAAATGGTGCATTATTTATAGGGGGATGATTAGAAAGACTGTGGATTTTTTAAATCAGAAACAAGAAAGAAAGAGGAAGCAGTTGAACATTTTTAAACCGTTGAAGATAAATAACCGTCAACCTTAAATTCTGTATCTGGTAAAATAGCTTTCGGCAACGAAAGCCAAATAAAGACATTCTCAGAAACAGAAGCAATAAGAGAGTCTGTTGCCAAAGACTCACTCTCAAGTGATTACTCGGAAAGTATTCTACACAGAGAAAAGATATTTGAAGGAACATTTGAACATGAGGATGAAGAAAAAGCAACCAAAATGGAAAATGCCCAGGTAAATATGATGGATTCCTATTCTCCTAAGAAGATCATTAAAATATGTTTGATGCTCGAAAGCGAAATGTATATCTTCCGACGGAGCTTTCAGTGTATGTCGACGTAACACATGGCAACCGTAACGTCAGAAAGAAGGTGGCCTGTGTGTTTGTCAGGTAAAATATTGATTCTAAACAGGCTGCGGAAACTTAAGTACGTATATTATGATCCTCAAAGGAAAAACTAAAAATCACAGACACACATGAATGTATATACAAATATCTTTCTATATGTCATATATCTATCTCTATGTAACTATCTATATCTAATCTATATCTATTATCTAGATCTCTCTCAT
>NW_011889534.1:73745-77608 GCF_000151845.1 Pteropus vampyrus | reverse complement strand
CATATCCCTAGTCATAAAACAACCTTAACCAAGTCAAAAGGATTGAAATCATCCTCGATATGTTTTTAGATCGTAATAGAATTAAATTAGAAACCGGTAAGAGAAAGATATCAAGAAAATCTCCAAACGCTTGGATATCAACCAACACACTTCTAAATAATGTATGCGATGAAGGGGAGGTGTCAAAGGGCAAGGAAAAGCATTCCGAATAAAAATAACATGAAAATATGCCACATTGAATCTGTGAGATGCACTCGAAACTGTGCTTTGAGGGAAATTGATAGCATTAGGGGTGTATATGAGAAAATAAGAAACGTTCCGATGAAGGTTTGTGCTTCTTCATTAAGAAGCCAGGAAAAACAAAAAAAAAGGCAAATAAACACAAATGAACAAAAGACAAAAAAGATAATGAAAATTAGATTGAAATCCATGAAATTGAAAACACAAAACACGCAATCAAAAAACCGAAAGCTGCTTCTTTAAAATAATTGATAAAATTGCTAAACTTCTAGCTACATTGACAAAAAAAGAGAGAAAAAAAGATGCAAATCACCAATATCAAGAAGGAGAGACGTGACATAATCTCTCAGACGTTGAAAGGACAGTAAGGGAACCCTGCAAACAACTGGACACCAAGAACATCGACAACTTACGCAACGGGTCCAATGACTGAGAAAAAGAACTCTGTGCCCTCAAAACTCGACGGTGAAAAAATCCAACTAAAAGCGGGCAAAATATTTTGACAGGATTTCACCAAAGAGGAAGTACATGGCACATAGAGAGATGTCCAACAACACCGGACATTAGAGAAATGCAAAATAAACCCGTGACCCCCGACACGCTAGAATGAAGACGGATGAGCTGGTGAGGAGCTGGAGCAACCGGAACGTGCATCGCTGGTGGCGCCGAAACGTGATGCCGCCTGTCTGGAGGACGACTCGGCCGTGTCTTATACACTTAACCATATAGTTACCACGCGAGCCAGCAACTCCGCTCCGGGTGTTTGTCCCTGAGAAGAAAAGTCTGTGCTGACACAAACACCTGTGGGCAAATGCATCTGGCACCTTTGTGCTAAACGGCCAACAAAGGAAGTGTCCCGCGTGTCCTTCCCCCGAAGCACGGCTTCCAGGCTCCGGACCGCCGCAGCGCGGAGCACCGCGCAGCAGCCACAGGAACCTGAAGCCACCACACGCGACGGCTTAGTGAGTCAAAGCCATCGAGCCGCGTGAAGGGAGCTGCTTCCACGTGACACCACACCATCCCGCTCATGGCCGCGTGACGTTCTCGAGCAGGTCATGCCGGAGGAGGGGTCAGGGCTGCTAAGGGGAAGATGTGAGCACCATGGGACAGGGAGAGCCCGGGGGGTCTCCGAGGTGACCAGCCTGTTCCCACCGTGACTGTGGCGATGTTCGCACAGGTCCGCACAGGTGCACACAGGTGCTAGGAAAGGGGATCTCGCCGTGCGATGATTTAAAAACTAAACGCAGGGGAAATGACAAATGGCCAGCCATGGCGGAATGGCTGCCAGAGTCATTTGCTAAAATAGTAAAAGGATCATCGTAAAGATCGTAGCAACATGAAAAAGCAAATTGGTAAGAATATTATGTGAAACGGGTTATACTGCGAAATTGTGGATTATACTTAATCTATCTAAAATTTCGGCGTGGAAAAAATAAGAATGGTCAAAGTGATAAGAGATGTGCGTTTTAAAGAATTACGGGGGATTTTTTTCTGACATTTTTTCTAGAATTGCTGTAATGATGGCATACAATTGTTATGTTAAAAATAATTTGGCAAATGTAAATTATTAAAATTTGCTGTTATTAATAGAATACATATAAATCTCATATAGAAATGCATAACATATAAAGAGCAACCTATATGAAAAAAATCCTCCACTATGTATAGGCTGGCTGGAATGTTTTTGTTTTCTGATCTTTATCTTTCATTTGGGATGTGATTTTTGTAACATTTTTTTATAATGTTATAATATTTTTATCACATCACAGTGATGGAGTTAGGGGATTACCAACGAAGTGCCAAGTACTTGGCTTCGGACAAAAATGAAGAAGTTTTGTCCAAGGCGAGGTATTGATTCTGAGTTAATAATTTTACAGCGAGCGCTTCCACATTGTAAAATTAATAACATCGGGAGACACCGACATTTTCTTTTTCAAATCTAAAGATGATGCAACATAAGCAAAGCAGATTTTGTTTTCAAATTGGTTAAGAGGTGGGATAGAATTTATTCCAGTGGATATTTATTCCTTTTGCTAAAAGACACAGAAATATGAGAGGTTAGAGTCAGGTTTCAATCATTTATTTATAAACTCAGTTTTCACAGTGTCTTAAAATGTCAAACACCCAAGAACCTCCCGCTCTCGGGCTCTGGGAGAGTATGAGTCAAAATGCCTTTGAGACTTTAGGGCAGACCTGTGATTAAACCATCTTCTAAGCCACGTGGCAGGGGTGGCCTTGGGGTTTGCCCCTCGTGAGGGGGGTAAGTCACCCTGCCCGGTGCCCGGGGAGCGTGTCTGGAGAGGTGTATGCGGGGGGAGGGCGTGGGCTCCTGCACACACGCACGTCTGTCACGGCGAGCCACGGCACGGACCCCTCTGCCGCCTGTTCACCACCGACCCAGACTGCGGACAAATTAATTCAGATCAGCGGGATCAAAGAACACAGAGAAAAGCATCTGTTTGGGCTAGAGGCTAAGTCTGTAAAACAAAACAAAACTAAACAAAAAACCCACCCACAAGCCAAGCGCCCCCAGCCTGCACGGGCCGCCCTGAGGACCCCCAGTGCGGAGTCCGAGGCGGACGCAGGCGGGCAGCGTCCGCGGGCCCACCGCCTCTCCCGGCTGCTCTCGCTGGTGTCTCTGACAGCGCGCGCGGTGACCCGTGATTGTGACAAAACCACAGCAGGTTTTGAGCAGCTTCCTGGGCCTCGGCGCCCAAGCCGCCTCCATCTGCTGCAGCCTCCTGTGTCTCCCATGGGGCGACCTGGCTAATTTTTCAGTCGATTAGCAGAGGGCCGCTTTTGTTGTGCTTCGCCCCCCAACCCCCGCCGGGCTCCGCTTACAGGAGCCCCGGCGTTCAGATGGGGTGGTTTGGAGAAGCATATTGTGTTGGTTTTTTCTGTGACCTTGTGACACCGCTGGGCTAACGTCATCTCGGGCATCTCCGATTTGCTGGGAGGCCGGGCCCAGCTTCGCTCTCTCTCGCTGTGTCCGAGCGTGTGCTGGGGACGGGCCCGGATGAGCTGCCTGAAATTAGCCACATATTTGTGTTCTGTGACCCCGCGCTCCTCGTCTGAAGTGTATTTATTCATTTTTTAAATCAGTCACCTTATCTAGGACGAGACAGGGGTTGAACTGATGAAGAAACAGATTTATAAGGTAAAACATAGTTCCTTCCGATGAGCCCGCAGGCCTCCGAGGGGCTGCGCCACATCCTGACCAGACGCCCCGTCTGCAACACCCTCTTAGCCCGCGAACCTCTGTCACCATCTGGGGAGATGGGGGAGAAGGCACGGCCGGGGGGCTCCCAGTCTCGGCCCCCTCCCCTTCCCGCAGCTTCATGTGGGGACCCCGAGCGTCTGTAGCGTCTGCTGTCCTGCCGCCCGCCCGGCACGCCCCTCCGCAGCCTGTCCCTCAGCGAGCGGGGTCGTCCCCGTGCCCGCACCTGCCGCCTCCTCGCCCAAGTCTCCCGCCCGGCGCTGCATCTGCCAGCTTCCGATTGAAGGATGGTCTGGAGGGCCACGCCCCGTGGCCCCTGCCGTGACCGTCACTTAGGGCAGCAGCACGCCTTTGTCTCAGGGTCTGTGACTCTAGGCCATGCTTTGTTTTCCTTTTCCATCCAAGT
>NW_011889534.1:70778-72728 GCF_000151845.1 Pteropus vampyrus | reverse complement strand
TTTAACTCTTCGAGGAGCCTGGAACCGAGTATGGAGAGCCTCACAATTTGCCAGCTCCTAGTGAGGGCAGAGCCATTCTCTGGATGCTTCCAGATGAATGAAATATCCCATCCGCTGGCACTGCCCTTGTGCTGATTGAGTGACGACCTCTCCTCTGTTGAGGAACCGCGATACTTCGTCATGGGCCCTCTGGTTCACCCCAGGGCTAAATTTGGCCAGTGTAGTCCTAGGGGCCTGAGAAAATGCTTGCAGTGGCATCATGCTATCGCCCCCCCCCCGCCCCCGTGATAATGTGAGAGCTGCGTGGTGAGGGCGGGCTCACGGGTCAGCTGTTTGTGGCTCGTGCATCACTCAGAGGCACTGCTGTTGGAAGAGAAGCCATAGGAAACCCATAGCAAGGATTCTTACTTTTGAGGCTGTGATGGTTTAAAGTTAGTCTGAATCTAAAACGCCGTAAGTTTTAAACATTTGCACATAAAGTATGGTTATTTATGCCTTTGAAATAAAACTGAGGTTAGTAATCAATACTTTGTATTATGTGTTAAATTTTGATACAGCTGGGAAGTTATGTTAATTTGCAAGGTTTGGGGGATAGATGTTCAGTCTGAACCCAGGGTTCGACTATGCATCCCAACCCACGTGTTCTGAAGCTTAGAAGGACAAAGACTTGCCAGTCGTGTGCACAGCAGGGTCTCTGCACACCCAGCTCACTCGACCAGGTCAACGAGTATTATTTGCACTATGCTCTTTAAGGCATTTTAAAACTTCTCACGGTCTGCAGTAGTGTGTATTGTGGCTTATTTAGCTGATTTTTTTTTTCCCTGATAGGTGAATTTATACCATTATTTATCACAAAAATCTCAGCTCTAGCCAATGTAATTTCTTGTGCTGTGATTAGATTTTAACAGATGTCTGTAAAATTCAAGCTTTCGAGCCGAAGATTAAACTATAGTGTCAACCATCCTATCGAATGAGACTTTGCTCTCCCAGTCACTGGAGTTAAGACGTTTTTAGGCTGTGCCACATTTTTATGCATAAGGAGAAAGCAATGGGCTACATACGAGGTGTGACGATATTGTCGCGAGAATGATTTCTAACTAGCCAGCTAGAGTCCTCAGTTCCAAACTCATGCCAGGCCCCTCTGAGAGGTTTCCTGGGCCACCTCTGCCTGGCTCCGACGTCACTGCCACGCTTGCTCAGAAGTGTCTGCAGGCCTTCTGGAATTGTGTTACAGCCCACAGCACATCATTTGGGCAAGTGCTGGTCCTTTGAGAATATTTTTGACTAGGAGCAAAAATTCTTTTTGACTTAAGATGAATGGAAGGGAAGTTTGAGCAACAGGATCGAAGCCGTCGTGCATGTACTTGTGTGTGTGCGTGTGCGTGTGCCCCCTGCGAAAGCCTGCGGGTCCGTTTCTACCTGCTTTGCAGGAAGGTAGAGCTGGGGTGCGCCTTTACAATCACGAAAACTCAGGTGTAACTCAGGTAATAATATTGGGAGGTCACGTGTGCTGTTTGGACTTTAACGGTGTGAGGACGCTGCATGTTCGACCCTGTTGTCTCGCGAGGGACCGGTTCAAGTCGTAAGGAGACAGGAATGACGGATGGAAACAGGGCTATTCTTTCATATATTTTAATACATATTCATGCGTGTTCATACACATGCTCATATGTGTATGGAATTTGTCTCCGCTTAATGTACGTTCTTTCCAAATGTTTCAGTGTGTAGCTATCTTTCGTTTATCACATGCTCACAGACTTTGTATCTTTTCATTTTAATGTTTGAATTAATTTATTATTTTTTTACTTTGTAAAAGTTTTAAATTACAGTTGTCGTTCAGTATCACGTCCGTTCAGGTGTACGGCATGGCGGCGAGACGCATGTAACTTACGAAGCCATCCCTGGCACCCGCACGGTTATTACGAGACCCGTGACTACATTCCCTGTGCT
>NW_011889534.1:65123-67018 GCF_000151845.1 Pteropus vampyrus | reverse complement strand
GTCTTCACCCCATTGTATATTCTTGCCTCCTCTGTCGTAGATTAATTGACCATGTGCACGCGGGTTTATCTCTGGGTTCTCGATTCTGTTGCGTTGACCTGCGTGTCTGTTTCGCTGTCAGTGCCATGCTGGTTTGCGATGGCCTCGCAGTACAGTTTAATCTCAGATGTCACATACTTCCAACTTTGATTTTCTTTCTCAAGATGATTTTAGCTGTTCAGATTCTTTTGTGTTTCCATGTAAATTTTTGGGTTATTTGTTCTAGTTCTGTGAAAGATGCTGTTGGTATTTTGGTGGGGATTGCACCGAATCTGCAGATGGCTTTGGGTCGTGTGGTCGTTTTAATGATGTTAATTCTTCTTATCCATGAGGACAGTTTACGCTTCCATGTTTGTATCTTCTTCAATTTCTTCAAATGACTTATCATTTTCTGAGTACAGATCTTTTACCTTCTTAGTTAAATTTATTCCTAGGTATTTCATTCTTTGATGTAATTGTAAATGAGATTGTTTTCTTAATTTCTCCTTATAATAGTTTGTAATCGGTGTATAAAAATGCAACCAATTGCTGAATATTAATTTTGTATCCTGCTTCTTTACTGAATTCATTTATTACTTCTAATAGTTTTTTGTTTTTTAATGGAGTCTTTAAGGTTCTCTGTATATAGTATCACGTCCTTTGCAAATAATGACAGTTTAACTCCTTCCTTTCCGATTTAGACGACTTTTAATATTTTTCCTTGTCTGATTGCTGTGGCCAGGACATCCAATACTGTGCTGAATAAAAATGATGATAGTGGGCATCAGCATCTTTTTCCTGATCTTAAGGAAAACGCCTTTCGCTCTTCCCCATTGAGTATGGTGTTAGCTGCGGGTTTGTCATATAGGCCTTTATTATGTTGAGCTATGTTTCCTCTATTCCCACTTTGCTAAGGATTTTTTTCATAAACGGATGCTACATTTTATCAAATGCTTTGTCTATATCTATTGATACTGTCATATGATTTTTATCTTTCAATTTGTTAAAGTGGTGTATCATATTAAATGATTGGAAGATAGGAACCAAACTTGCACCCCAGAAATAAATTCTACTTGAGCATGGTGTATGATCTTTTTAACGTATTGCTGAATTCTGTCTGCTGTTATTTTGTCGAGAAGTTTCACGTATATGTTCTTCAGGGATATTGGCCAATAATTTTTTTGTAATGTCTTTGTCTAGTTTTAGAATCAGGGTAATGCTGGCCTCAGAAAATAAGCTTGGGAAGCTTCTCTTCATTTTTTTGAAATAGTTTTAGAAGAATAGGTATTAATTCTTCTTTGAATGTTTGGTAAAATTCACCTGTGAAGCCTTCTGGTCCAGGACTTTGGTGGAGTTTTTCGATTATTGATTCGATTTCATTAGTAGTAATCAGTAGGTTCAGATTTTTTTGCTTTTTCTTGACTCAGTCTTCGTAGGTTGTATGTTTACAGGAATCTATTCATTTCTTCCAGATCCTTCAGTTTGTTGAGTCTACTTGTTCATAGTATTTTTTTAATAATTTTTGGTATTTCTGTGGGGTCTGTGATCACCTCTCCACTTTCGTTTCTGATTCTATTTATTCGGGTCCTCTCTTTTTCTTGATGAATCTGGTTAAAGGTCTATCGATTTTCTTTATTGTTTCAGAAGACCAGCTTTTGGTTTCATCGATCTTTCGTACTGTTCTTTTTTAGACTCAGGAGTAGAGATATCTAAACAAAATGCTTGTTTCCCATTTTTACATCCACCGCATATTAAGATACTTTCTAATGAGATCAGTGAAGTCATTATTAGTCTCTGTGCCTTGACTTGTGTTTCCAAATCTGAGATCTAAAGCCATGAGAAGACCTCGATTGCAGGTAAAGTTTTCTACGAGTCCA
>NW_011889534.1:59637-63158 GCF_000151845.1 Pteropus vampyrus | reverse complement strand
TTCTGACTTCCGCCCTTTCGAGCATCCTGTAAACGGACGCACACGCTGGGCGCACCTTCACCTTCGTCTTTTGGTCATATCTGCTGTCTCTGGCAGTAGCAGTTGATCCTTCTTGTATTCACTGTGTAACTATGACAACATTTGCTTGTTTACCCTTCTGCGGCGACCACTTGGGTTGCTTCCGTGCAGGGTGTTACACGTGCGCTCAGGTCGCCATGAACATGGCTGCATCAGACGTGGCCGGAGGGGTGGACCCACTTCTCTCGGGTTATGCCCACGAGGGGGTGGACATCTGTCCACCTGAGGCAGGGGGCAGCCAGGCCACAGTTGTGCCAGTTTGCACGCCAACCAAGAATGCGCAGGACTGCTAGGATGCTTGGAGTTGGTCCTGATCGTGTTTTAGCTGTTGTGGTGGGTGTGTATCTGCTAGTGCCACGTCGTGGCTGAATTTGCATGTCACCGATGTGCAATGACATGGAGCTTTTCATAACTTGTTTGCCATTGGGATAGTCCATTTGCGAAGTGATTATTCACATCTTTTGTCAATTAAAAAAATCACTAGATTTTATTAGTTGATTTGCAGATGCTTTTTATATATTCTGGATAAGAATCTTTCGCTATACGGTAAATACCTTATCCTAATCATCCTAATCAGTAGATTGACTTTTATTTTTAATTTTTTTTTTTGATGAACAGAAGTTCATTTTAATGAAGAACATATTATCAGTGGTTTCATTTATTCTTATTACTATCTGTGTGTCTTATTTATGAAAACTTGGCCTACCCCAGAGATATGAAGATAATCTCCTATGTTTTCTTCATGAGGTTTATTACGTTACCCTTCACAATTACTTCTGTTTTCTTAAAAAAATTGATAATGTTTGTACATCATGCAAGGAAAGGTCCACTATTCATTTTCTTCCTAGTGGATGTGCAAAGCCTCAGCACTGTTTATGAGAAGAGCATAGTTTCCCAATGAAATGCATTCCCGCCTTCCTGTGAGTCGGGTGGTTTGCACGTGTGTGTGTGTGTGTCTCTGGACTCCTTACTCCCTGCTAATGGTCTGTCGTCTATTCCTGGACAATCTCTCCTGACCGATTTCTGCGGCCTTGGGTGAGCTCCAACCTCTGGTAGGGTCGATTCATTAACATTCCGTTCTTTTGGGTTGCGTTGTGTTCTAGACCCTTTACCTTTGCATACACGTTTTAGAATCGGCTTGCAAAATTTTTTTTAAATGCCCGCTGAGATTTTGATTATGATTGCATTCATTCAATGTATTGAATTTCCTCAGTTTAGAGAGAATTGACATCTGAATACAATTACAACTTCCAACTCAAGATTATGGTGTATCTCTCTATTTAAATGTTCTTTAATGTGTTATAGTTTATAAATATGGAGGTCTTGCACGTAGTTGGTTGGTTTTCTTTCTGAACGTTTGATCACTTTGTTTATATTATATTTTCATTATACATTCCCACTGTTTGTTGCTAGTTTGGTTTTGTATCTGAACCTTGTATCCAGCAACCCTGCCGAAATTCACCTACCAATTTCATATTTCGTTTGCAGGTTCTTTTGTATTTTTTATAGAAACGATCAAGAAGACAACTTTATTCTTTCTTTTCTCATTAAGATTTTATTTTTATTTTTATTTTATTTCGCTATGGATGCGGTGGGATCCCCAGAATGATGTTGATCATAAGGGTGATAGTGGACATTCTTGCTTTTTTCTAACCTCGGAGAAAAAGTGTTTAAGAATTTACCGTTAAGAATTATGTTACCTGTTCATGTCTTAGAGATTCTGCTTGTCAGGACGAAGAAGTTCCATAGTATTCCAAGTCTGGTGAGATATTTTATTTTATTTTTTTAAATCATGAATGGGAGTTGAATTCTAACAGTTTTTTGCAAATATTCAGTTGATTACGTGTTTTTTGTTTTTACCTTTTTTGCTAACAAGACAAATGACATTGTTTAATGTTCAAATGTTAGATCAACCTTGCATTCTTGAAATAAACTTTACTTGGACATGATATAGTATTAATTTTCTATATCACTGAATTCAATTTGCTAATATTTTATTTAGCATTATTATATCTATGTTCATAAGAGATACTGGCCTATAGGTGTTTTTGTTTCATATATATATATATAGTTTGTTTATTTGTTTTTCCTAAAGTGTCTGACAAGTTTTAGTGTCAGGCTGATGCTGGCCTTACAAAACAAATTTGTAAGTGTTTCCTCTTTCTTTATTTTCTGAAAGTGTTTCTTTTCTAGAAATGAGATATTATTTCCTTCTGAAGTAAGTGGGACATATCAGCAGTGAGGACCTCTGGGCCTATAGAATTTTCAATAGTGATTTTTCGATTACATAATTAATTTTTAACACTTTTCTCATTTAAAAGAAAAAAAAAAAGCTCAGCTCCCCGCCAGCGTTAATTTAACAGCACGTGTAGGAATGCTTCGTTTTCTAGGATTTGACATTGTCAGTAATTGAGAGTTGCTATGTATTGTAAATGTAAACACCACTGCTACAGACAGAACGCTATAAATAGAATGATACCATTTGCTTGCAAAGACTGTCGTTATACTAGAGGCATGCAAAAGTAATAATAAAAGTGAGCTATTTTGTGGCAACCTCCAGGAGTGAGGTTGGGACTGTAACTTGCGAGTTATCTTGGGGTGAAGGCTGCAGCCACAAGCAGCACAGGTGAGTGTTCTTGGGACAAATGGGAAATGGTTAAAAAAAGATGTAGGAGTAATTTTTTTCTAGCTATTGTTTTTTTAATTTTTGTAAGTCATTTTTTAAGCAGTTTGTTCATTTCCCCTAAGTTGTCAAGTTTATTGGCATAAATTAGTTCATAGTGTCCTCTTGTGATTATTATGTTTCTAATATCTAAGGACCTGTAATGACATTCGTTTCTTCATCCCTTGTTCTGTTAATCTGATTTTTCTCATTAAAAAAATCTATATTGTTATGGGTTATTGATTTTATTAACCTTTTAAAAAAGCCTAGTTTAGGTCTGGTCGATTTTTTTTTCCCATTGTCTGCCTGTTTTCTATGTCCTTGACTTTTGCCTGTATCTTTTATTTAATTATTGACAGTATTCTCAATTACTCAGTTGGTAGCTTACATCATTGATTTTCTGTTTCTTCTTTTCTTACATATGCACGTGATTTCTAAGTGCCAGTTCAGAGCATCCAAAAAGTTTCACTGATGTTACGCAGCCCGTATGTTTCAGTTCAGACTATTTGGAGTTTTCCGCTGTGGTTTCTTCTTGGACCCACACGTCTAGAAGATTGTTGCTTAATTGCCAAGTAGCCGTGAACTCCTTTGTTGCATTTAGTCGTTGGTGTCTAGTTTATTTTCACCGTTTTAAATAGCATAACTGCGTGCCTTCGCTCCTCTGGAAAGGGTCGGTGCTAGCTGATGGCCAGGGACATGTCTGTTTTGGAATGCGTCCCGCAGGCACTTGCAGAGGACATACCCGCGGTGGCGGTTAAGCTCCGGGAAGCGACGCGTGAGC
>NW_011889534.1:52921-58747 GCF_000151845.1 Pteropus vampyrus | reverse complement strand
TGTTTTCTATGTCCTTGACTTTTGCCTGTATCTTTTATTTAATTATTGACAGTATTCTCAATTACTCAGTTGGTAGCTTACATCATTGATTTTCTACGTTTCTCCTTTTCTTACATATGCACGTGATTTCTAAGTGCCAGTTCAGCGCATCCAAAAAGTTTCACTGATGTTACGCAGCCCGTATGTTTCAGTTCAGATTATTTGAAGTTTTCCGTTGTGGTTTCTTCTTGGACCCACACGTCTAGAAGATTGTTGCTTAATTGCCAAGTAGCCGTGAACTCCTTTGTTACATTTAGTGGTTGGTGTCTAGTTTATTTTCGCCGTTTTAAATAGCATAACTGCGTGCCTTCGCTCCTCTGGAAAGGGTCGGTGCTAGCTGACGGCCAGGGACATGTCTGTTTTGGAATGCGTCCCGCAGGCACTTGCAGAGGACATACCCGCGGTGGCGGTTAAGCTCCGGGAAGCGACGCGTGAGCCCAGTTACCGCGGGAATTACTCAAACCTCTCCTGTACTGATTTTTTCTTTTCCTCGTTGCGTCAGTGAATGAGGAAAGTGTGGTAAAATCTAAATAGCGTGCTTGTCTTTTTTCCTTCTAGTTCTATCACTTTGGGGCGTTAAAAAACTCAGAAGTACGCGTTCGGGGAGGTGGGGCTGTAAGACGGCTGAGTCTCCCCGTCGGCCCGATCCAGCGCCGTCTGGGAATGTTCGTCCCTCTAACAGTTTGCTTCCCGGACTGTCCTTTGTCTGCTCAGTGACCCCGCATCAATGCATCTTGCTGAACGTCCGTCTTCCTCCGTCGTTCAAGGTCAACGTCACTGTGTTCTGGTTTTTACAGTGCATTCTTTGTAGAGAACAAGCATCTGCATCGTGTTTCTTTTTATTTGAACTGACCATATTTTTTTACTTCTTTTAAATGGGAGTCAGTTCACGTGTATTAAAATGAGTCGTTGATGTCATCGGACCTGAATCTACCATCGCTGTTTCCTCTTTTTACGGCCCGTTTGTTCTTCAATTTCTCCTCTTTTTCTTCTTTGGGAATTAATCCAATATTTTGTTCCATTTATTCCCTTCATTATCTATTAAGTTGCATGGTCTCATAGTTTTTAGGCGCCGCCCCAGAAATTTCAACATGCATCCCTGAGTTAGCTTTGCATTTATGTCATCTCGAACGATACAGAAACTTTCACTAGTTCAGGATCATTTACCCATGTCCTCCTTTGCTTACTCACATACATTTTTACTTATATTTATATATCAGCCGCCCACACGATATTATTGATTTTGAATAAAGCACAGAGTGAACGTGGCTTTATGTTCACCCACGCATTTCTACCTTCCAGCTCTTTCTTCCTCTGCAGTGTGACGCTTCCGTCCAGAATCGTCTTTCCTTCCATCTTTTAGTATTTATTATATATTAGGTCCGCTGAATGAACTCAGTCAATGTTTGCCTAAAAGCATTTTATCTCACCTTTTTATCTAAATCAGCTTTATTGAGCAATAATATAAATTCTATAAAATTCTCCCATTTTAAGTGAAATCACGATATGGATCCACCCCCTCCCCCCCCCCACACACACACACTGTTCGTGGGAGCAGAGCGATACTTTGGAGAAATGCAGAATCCTAAAAAGTGCAAGCCAAAGGGTGGGGGAGGCGTCCTGGGTCACGGGGCCACCCGGGACGGAGGAGGGCTGCGTCAGGACTGGGCAGGTGAGGCGCCCATTACAGACGAGGAAGCAGGACGGGCTGCGGCACGGAGTCGCAGCAGACAGGAGCGGGGAATTCGTGACTTTTAGGAGGCAGGCTGTCGTCCCTTTAGAAAGGCCCGGGTGGCCAGAGAGAAAGGCGAGTACCCCACTGCCACATGTCAGTGCCCCACGGCGGAACACCCCCGGCCAGGGCCTCGCGGCGGCACTGTGGAGTCTGCGCTGATGCGGGTGGCACAGGTGACTCTGCGCTGACACAGGCGACTCGGGTCTTGAGCTCAGGTGTCGGGCAAAGCATGTGCTCCCGAAGCTAGCGTGTGAGACTGTCTCTCTTCCCCAGCACAGTACGGAAACAGAGATGCCATCTCCGAGTCACCACGGCCAGTGTCCTGCCGGTGCTGGCACGGACTTCTGCAGCTGAGTACGAGATGGAGTAGTTGGCTTTTGGGCAGAAGCCACATGGATGAAAACTGCATATTCGTAGTAACCAGACAGACTCCCTCTCAGCTCCGAGGGAACCTGGTCGGACTCGTGCCTGTCGACTGCAGCGAAGACGCGGCTCGGGGACCTGCCTGGGACGGACCATGGTGGGAGACGCTGCAGCTGGCGAGAGCCGTGAGGCGGCGCCTGTGACTTCCAGGTAAGAAGCCCTGACACTTAGCTCGTGGTTCCGACACTGCGGAAGACCGATGGGTTAACTGGGTTGAGCACAGGTGCGGCACCGGTGAGAAGAGACAATGCCCGCGACTTGCATGGCTGGGAGCACGAGGGAGCTTCGCCAGAGGTAGGAGGCTGCTCCTTGAGGGAGGAAGGAGGTAGGAAGGAAGGTGGCTGCTCTTCGTGAAGCGAAGGTGCCATGTTGGAGGTGCCATGTGGCGTCAGAAGGACTCCAGGCTGGATGCAGGAAACCAACGAGGTGCACAGGCTGAGAGCTGCCTGCCTGTGTCACGTTTGGCTCCACGGGCTGAGTAAGACAAGGACTTGAGCTGGAGATTGGTCAGTGGCTTTGTGATTCGGAGGAGCCTTGGGTGACTGGCCAGCTTTGCCTCGGGCATGGTGAGCCATCTCGCTTATGTCACCCGGGTCACACCACAGCCCCTCTCCTCCTGTAAGAGCACTCGACCTCTTCACCCCCAGGGGCCACTCTCGCTGGGGATGATGTGACCCCACCGACCGTGATCTGCTATGGCCGTCACCACCCAGGAGCTCCAGTGCGTTCTCGGAGTGAAGACGTCATCGGGAGGCCAAGGCCCGTGGCGGAGGAGGCGGCAAGCGTTTACCCATTCCCCACACGCCGGCCTCCCGAACCGCAGCCCGGCACCGCCTGCAGCCCTGGGAAGCAACCGGCCTGGGACTCCAAGCAGGAGTTCGAGTCTGGCTTCTCTGGGAGACGAGCCATAATTTCCATTTTATTTAATTGGAATGGAAAAGAGAAAAATGTAATCATGTCTTATTCGCACAAGTGATGCTTTTCAATATCCCATTATGTGTGTGTGATTCACTGAGACCCTTGCCATGTTTTACTTATTATTTCTCTTCTCCCCCTGGAAAGTTACACGATTCATTTTTATAACATTTTAATGTAAACCTAACACCATATTGTGAGCGAGACTTCATAGTTTATGTAATTTCTTTAGATTTATTGCTTGTGGTTCTATGTATCAATCACAGCAATATCACAAATTAGAAATCGCTTCCCTACCTTGTCCATTATATTTACCGATAGGGTCATAATTACTAAAGTGTTCATTTTCGAAATCTCTTGGTTTGAGTCCAGTCTCATGGATTATGATCACATTATTTCCGTAATTCCGTTTACTGGTTGATGCCAGTCAATAGAATAATGTGTTCGCTGTGCTGCAGCCAAGTCGTGTGACAGATCCAAAGTTCTGTGAGTCCCTTTCCAGGAGCGATGGCCACCTGTGCATGTGACTACCTGGGGAGTTTCCCGCGAGCACGTGCATGATGAGCACGTGTGCCGAGGCCCGGATGGACATCGCCCGGGACCTGGAGGTACCGAGGACATCGTCAAGCTCCGGCCTCGTTCTTCCCGTTTGTGAAATAAAATTCTCCCCAGTCAGGGTTTCTAATCGGCAGTCGGCAGAGCCCCGTTTTCTCGGAGCAACCGAGGGGAGGCCACTGCGAATCTGGAACCTTCTCCCTGCGGGAGTGGCTGCGCTTCTGTGCGCTCTGTGCCCGTGACCGCCAGATGCGCAGCGGGGCCGAGGGCTGAGAGCAAAGGGGGTGGGGACCTCATTAAACAAGGATGTGGACCTGACGCTTCGCTCTGTGGGAAATGAAAAGCACTGAGCAACGTCCTCCCATCTCCACGCTCTGGTAGTTCACAGAGGACGGACACGGGGACACCAGCGCTGAGCACGGCCAGGCGGAGCAGGCAGAGGCGGTGTGGGGACGCGGGGGAAGCTTCCGGCGCAGCAGGTTTTTCTGTTCTTTTTTGTTTTTTTTTTGGCATCCTCCATCCTGAAGACTCCTCCAGGTCCCCCTCACACTGGGAAAGTTCTGTGTCTGGCCGCTCACCGCCCGCGGGCCCTCACTTCAGACAGACAGCCTAGTGGAAGACGTCACCCGAGCCCGCGTCGCGAGCTCGCATCTGACCGCGGACACTCATGCTTTTGGCGCCCAGAGCCCGTGGGCTCACATAACGCCTACTCTGCTCGGCGGGCAAAGCGTCCCCTGTGACCACGGACGGACTTGACGATTGACGTCCGAGAACGCCCCGCTTCCGTCCCCCCAGACCGTGCTCATTTGCCGGAGCTCATTTTCCTTCGTGGTTTTGCGTGTCAGAGGCCAAATCCACCCAAAGCTCCCCCAGTTCCTCCTGGACCATCCCGACTTACCTTTCTCAGGGAGACGGCAAAGCGCAGGGGAGACAGCAGCCCTTCCTGAGCGCGGCAGCCGCAGAAGGAGCAAATGCGCCGCTAAGGAGCTGTGTCTGCGCTGGACCTGCGCAGGGTCTGCCTCGTAAAGCTGGAGGAGAGAAAGAACCTTCCAGCGCAGCCCGCACACCTCCCCGCGAGCGAGCAGCGTCCAGGTGCGGGGAGGACCCCGAGCACCCGCTGGTTTCCGGCCACACGTGTGCCTGTCAGAAGCGGAGTTCGCCGATGTCACACGCGAACTCGCCACCCTCGCGTTAACGGACCTACGTCCATGTCATAGATGCGTGGAAGGATTTACGTATCATACAGATTGCAGCTCCTCCGTGAGTCCGAGAACCGAGGCTTCCCTCACGTCTCCGGCGTGGACGTGATTTACGTGACTCGAATTCTAGCAGATTCGAGTCAGACGAGCATGCGCTCGTACTTCTGTTTTTCCCAGCTCGTCAGCCTTGACACTGTTCCGAGTTCCTCTGGGGCACGTTTCTCATTCTTCCATATATTCCGTTAATTTTTTCTAAGCAGTCTCTCTGCACGCGGATCCCTCACGGTGACATCCGAGTCCCGAGTCCGTCATTCATCGTCTTCGTTCTGGCGAACGGTGCGGGTGCCGGGCGGTCTTTGGCGTTCTCAGTCTTGCGTTGCTCAGCGGAGTCACGCTGTGCCCCGCTTGTTTTTAATTTAAACCTTCTAGGGCTATTCTTCAGCTGTCGCCTATGTTCCCCTCTGTGGGGATGGTCTTTAGAAACGTCTCTTAGGTTAAAGGCTGCTGTCGAGTGTCCTTGCCTCGCTCACCCTGGACACCTCTCAGGAACATTTCCCATGAACAGTGGACACTGAGCAGCTGTCATTCGGGTAAATAAATGAGCAAACACGGTGTGTGGGGTGCAGATGCAGAACATTTATCCTGTATTCCAAAATCACAGGCGTTAACCTAGAAACGCTATGTCATGTCAGGTAGGGCGGTTTGGCGGGCTGTCTGGCTGATGTGTCCCCATCATCCAGGCTGGACTTCTCACCCTTGGCACACAGACATTTGGGGCCGGATCATCCCTTATTTTGGATGACTGTCCTGTTTCCTGTAGGATGTTTAGCAGCATCCCTGGACTCTACGTGCTAGATGCCAGTAGCACCTCCCTCTGCCACGTGTGACGAACCACGTGTCTCGACATCACCACATGTCCCCACGGGCTCGGCAGAGCCAGCTCTGGTGGAGAACCACTGA
>NW_011889534.1:49016-51011 GCF_000151845.1 Pteropus vampyrus | reverse complement strand
AATTATGATGTGGGCCTCTTTGGGTTCCTGGTTTGGAGGACTCTCTGAGCTTCCTGGGGGTTTATGTCTATTTCCATCATTATTTTTTCAAATAGCTGTTCAACATCTTGTTTTCCTTAGGTGTCCCTGTGACACAGATATTTTACCTTTAATAGTGACCCATAGGCTTTCGAATTATTATTATAGGGGTGAGGAGAAGAGCCCTGCTCACGCCGGGCACGTCCACTGGAATGAGCGTGCCTGTCTGCGGTCAGGGCTCATTGGCCCAGGCCCCCCATCTGTGCGGTGGACCCCCACAGCTCTGTCCCCAAGCTACGGCCTGTAGCCTCCAGCCTGATAGAGAACGTGAAGGCTTTTTCCTGCTTAAAGAAATCTGCGTTTGTCACTCAGTGAACAGCTCAGAGCTCGGCGGGCGCCTCAGTTCAATTGAACCCCCTGCACCCCTCTGCTCCCACGTGGGATCATTAATGGCACGGCCCTAGGCGTTGGAGAATTTCTAGCCTCAGCTTTTTGCTGGGTGCCAAACCACGGTGCGAATTCTCATCCACCCAGGACAGAGCCTGTGCACGGCCACTGTATGCCATTCCGGAACCTTCCCCACCATGGACACGCTGGTTTCCTTCCCAATGCTCTGGGCTCTGCCTGGGGCCTGCAGGCTCAGGGAACACCTGCGGCTGCCTTCGGTCCCTCGCTCAAGCCCAGCATCTGGTGAGCTCTCCCTCCAGCTGGCCCGCCCGTGTGACGCCCGGAGGCCGTGAGCAAGGCTGCCTCTGCCCCTTCATCCCTGCCGAGCACGGGAGGATGGCGGCCCTCCTCACAGTGTGCTGTGGTGGCCGGGGTGGGGAGGCGTGCCGGCAAAGGATGTGCATGGCAGCTCCGAGCCACAGCAGCCTCTGTGGACACGGCCCCCAGTCTCGATTCCAGGAGGGCAGATCTGAGAGCTGGATGCAGCAGCCCTGGCGATGGCAGGCCCGCGGGGGCGAGTTCAGTCCGGCTCGCCTTTATTCCAGCATTGCCCGGCAGATATTTCCTGACTGCCACGATGCGTGCTGCGGAAAGCCTGGGGACGCAAAGGCCAGAAAGACACTGTTCTCGAGATGCTCAGAGTCTGCTACGCAACAGCCCCAAAAGCTTGTAGGTGAGGATGTCACTTTTCAGGAGGGCCATGGGCAGGCGAGGGCAGCTTGTGGGGGACAGGGGGGACATCGGGGGCAGAACGAACCCGACTGGCAGGGAGAAGCCGGACGGGGGACCCGGGACCAGAACAGTCTCATCTGCGGACTAAGCCCTTCCCCGACGACGTGACGTCTACGGAATTCCGTTTGGAGCCCCACCCGCCCCGGCACCCGCCGTGCCCCGTGAGGGCTTTGCCCAGAAGGGGCTGGGGAGCGTGACAGCCCCCCTGGTGCTGCAGGCATTCGCGGGGTGATGAGGACTCGCAGCACCCATGAACCCCTGCCAGCACCCCCGAACGGCTTAGCCCCCCGCAGCCGCGCCGTCCACTCCTGCCCTAGAAGTCGGCCCTGACTCCCTTTTACAGAATGGTCTTCTTCGCACATGCGACACGATCGCTTTGGCCAGCGTGGCCCGTTTACCGTCCCTGTCAGGGCCTGTCACCTCACGCAAGAAGCCGTCGGACGCGGAGGCCGTCAGTCACACCGCAGGCTCCTCCCTGGCCGGCAGACTGCTCTCCATGAAGGCTCGCCCCCCCATCACCCCCTCGGGGGTCTGCGAGGCCCCCATTGCCACCCGCAGGCCCCTCCCGCCGGCCCGGGCTCGGCCTCCGCCTCCCGCATCCCAGCAGCGCTCCGCGGGTCCAGCTTTTCACGGGAAACACGCTGTCGTTCATTCTCAAACGTCCCCTGTTGCCGGCCACTGTAACTGATGAAGGTCACGGCTGGACTTGCCAGGAGACGGGAGGTGAAACGACTTACCCCGAATCGCCCCGGGCAGGTTTGGACCCCGCAGTGGACGTCCGAGCCTGGACCGGGCCGT
>NW_011889534.1:44419-48966 GCF_000151845.1 Pteropus vampyrus | reverse complement strand
TTTGTATTTAACCTTTGGCATTTTCATTATGATGTGGGCCTCTTTGGGTTCCTGGTTTGGAGGACTCTCTGAGCTTCCTGGGGTTTTATGTCTATTTCCATCATTATTTTTTCAAATAGCTGTTCAACATCTTGTTTTCCTTAGGTGTCCCTGTGACACAGATATTTTACCTTTAATAGTGACCCATAGGCTTTTGAATTATTATTATAGGGGTGAGGAGAAGAGCCCTGTTCACGCCGGGCACGTCCACTGGAATGAGCGTGCCTGTCTGTGGTCAGGGCTCATTGGCCCAGGCCCCCCATCTGTCGGGTGGACCCCCACAGCTCTGTCCCCAAGCTACGGCCTGTAGCCTCCAGCCTGATAGAGAATGTGAAGGCTTTTTCCTGCTTAAAGAAATCTGCGTTTGTCACTCAGTGACCAGCTCAGAGCTCGGCGGGCGCCTCAGTTCAGTTGAACCCCCTGCACCCCTCTGCTCCCACGTGGGACCATTAATGGCACGGTCCTAGGCGTTGGAGAATTTCTAGCCTCAGCTTTTTGCTGGGTGCCAAACCACGGTGTGAATTCTCATCCACCCAGGACAGACCCTGTGCATGGCCACTGCATGCCATTCCGGAACCTTCCCCACCATGAACACGCTGGTTTCCTTCCCAATGCTCTGGGCTCTGCCTGGGGCCTGCAGGCTCAGGGAACACCTGCGGCTGCCTTCAGTCCCTCGCTCAAGCCCAGCGTCTGGTGAGCTCTCCCTCCAGCTGGCCCGCCCGTGTGACGCCCGGAGGCCGTGAGCAAGGCTGCCTTTGCCCCTTCATCCCTGCCGAGCACGGGAGGATGGCGGCCCTCCTCACAGTGTGCTGTGGTGGCCGGGGTGGGGAGGCGTGCCGGCAAAGGATGTGCATGGCAGCTCCGAGCCACAGCAGCCTCTGTGGACACAGCCCCCAGTCTCGATTCCAGGAGGGCAGATCCGAGAGCTGGATGCGGCAGCCCTGGCAATGGCAGGCCCGCGGGGGCGAGTTCAGTCCGGCTCGCCTTTATTCCGGCATTACCCGGCAGATATTTCCTGACCGCCACGATGCGTGCTGCGGACAGCCTGGGGAACACAAAGGCCAGAAAGACGCTGTTCTCGAGATGCTCAGAGTCTGCTACGCGACAGCCCCAAACGCTCGTAGGTGAGGATGTCACTTTTCAGGAGGGCCATGGGCAGGCGAGGGCAGCTTGTGGGGGACAGGGGGGACATCGGGGGCAGAACGAACCCGACTGGCAGGGAGAAGCCGGACGGGGGACCCGGGACCAGAACAGTCTCATCTGCGGACTAAGCCCTTCCCCGACAACGTGACGTCTACGGAATTCCGTTTGGAGCCCCACCCGCCCCGGCACCCGCCGTGCCCCGCGAGGGCTTTGCCCAGAAGGGGCTGGGGAGCGTGACAGCCCCCCTGGTGTTGCAGGCATTCGCGGGGTAACGAGGACTCGCAGCACCCATGAACCCCTGCCAGCACCCCCGAACGGCTTAGCCCCCCGCAGCCGCGCCGTCCACTCCTGCCCTAGAAGTCGGCTCTGACTCTCTTTTACAGGACGGTCTTCTTCGCACATGCGACACGATCGCTTTAGCCAGCGTGGCCCGTTTACCGTCCCTGTCAGGGCCTGTCACCTCACGCAGGAAGCCGTCGGACGCGGAGGCCGGTCAGTCACACCGCAGACTCCTCCCTGGCCGGCAGACTGCTCTCCACGAAGGCTCGCCCCCCCATCACCCCCTCGGGGGTCTGCGAGGCCCCCATTGCCACCCGCAGGCCCCTCCCGCCGGCCAGGGCTCGGCCTCCGCCTCCCGCATCCCAGCAGCACTCCGCAGGTCCAGCTTTTCACGGGAAACACGCTGTCGTTCGTTCTCAAACGTCCCCTGTTGCCGGCCACTGTAACGGATGAAGGTCACGGCTGGACTTGCCAGGAGACAGGAGGTGAAATGACTTACCCCGAATCGCCCCGGGCAGGTTTGGACCCCGCAGTGGACGTCCGAGCCTGGACCGGGCCGTGTCCCCGGAGTAAGGCGGCCCCTGGTGTCCTGGCCTGGTCCCAGGCGGCCTCTGGCCCAGCCTGCGAGTGGCCCTCCCCGGCGCCCCGCGTCACCCCCTCCTCTGATAGGGAGACAGGAACGAGCAGAGGGAGGGAGGCCGGGCACACGCCTCGGTCCGGCTTCGCTTGTCGTCTCCCTCTGCTGTGGGCACTGCGATTGCAGAGGCACCTGTCACCTCCCGTTTGTGACGATGATTAGTTAAAAACCCACGTGCCAAGTGCGAGCGAGGAGAGGCTCAGAGCGTTGCCGATGCCCCGACACCCACGGAAAAGGCAGCCGGGCACCCGCCAGCTGCAAACGTCTCCTCCGGGAGAGGCCTGTCGCTGGCCAGGACGGTCCTGATGTGATGGAAGCGTTTAATGAGGAACGGCTGTCCCCTCTCTCTCGCGGACGCCCCGGACGGCCAGGGCGGCCAGCGGGGAGTCTCCTCAGAAGGAGTCTGCTCAGCGGAAGCAATATGTTTGCTGGGCTGATCAATAAGAAGATTAACTTAATCGAGGCGGAGACTTATCAATCTTACTATCGATCAGGGCGCAAACATATGAGTGTGCCGCCGTGGCCTTACGGGGCTGTCCGGCAGCCGCGCCAGGCTCGGGCGGGCGAGCTCTCGCTGACCTTGGCCGCGGGACCTCCTGCTCACAGCGCACACGCCCCCCGCAAAGGTCACCTCTCCACTTCCCGTGCACGGCGGTCCCCAGAGAAGGGGACGGGTGGGAAACTGAAGTGGGGGTATGTCGACAGCTACGATGAGCGGGGTTCAAATTTAGTCAACGAGCTCTTGTTTGGGGAGACCTCCCGGGACTCTGAATTTAAAAATATAGCAAACATGGAATCATCATGATGTGAGCTTTCGCTCATTGAAAATCTAGGGAAAGCTCAAAGAACATCGTGTCGCGTCTTCACAGCTGTGAGACGCGCAGCCGCGATCGTGTGCTGTCTCTGTGCTGAGAAACGGATCGATGTTCTTTTTCAGAATCAGTATAAACACGTTCGCATCTCACTCTTAAAAAGAAAAAACTATGCTTTGAAATTTTTTGGACAAATGTCAAATATTTTATTTTGAATCATTGCCATGAAATAATACAGAGGTTTTGAAGTGATATTTATATAACTTTAAACTTTTAAATTTGTCCATTCAAGAAATATTTACCATACGTAAAGCCTATACCTTCCGGCCTTGACGTGAGCCCCTCTACTCTCCCCACCGAGGGGGAGCTGGCTTGGGGGGAGCCAGCCGGGGGGCACCCGGCTGCGGGGAGCCCCATCGTGGGGAAAGAAGGGGCAGATTAGGGCACATCATCTTCAGGAGCGGAAGGGCAGCTATGCTCTATGCTCGTTCACGACTCGAAGGAAGTGGCAAATCCCGAGCTCGATTATTCACCATTAATAGAACTCCATCCCCCTCCTAGCTGATTCCATCACTGTCCTCACTTCGCCTCATTTCCGGAGGGGTGAATACTTGGCCCGAGATCAGTTGCCTCTCATTCCCGTTAGAACCTTCGGAGTTGAAGTTCCATCCAGGACAGACTCAGACGCCATCAGCCCTCCGCGCGCTGGGGCCGGGTCGAGGCTCGGCCGTCCTCGGGGAGGGCGGAGCTGCAGGGAAAAGGAAATGTGTCCTACTTGTCCAGGGAGCTCGTGGTCCCTCTGGGGACTTCCTGTGACAGCTGGGAGAGAGGAGCCGGAGGGTGTCGCCTGCGGTGCTGTGTGGGGGGTCGGGCGTGGGGACAGGGCGGTGACGTGTGGTGGTGACGTGTTCATCTCTGGTCACTTCACAGGCTCACGCAGAGGAAATGAGCAGATGACCTCTTAGTTAATTCATTCAAAAATGTTTACGGAAAGCTTTATATTTTGTCAAGGATTTGGGCTAAAGGATAAAAATACATGTTGTCTGTCTTGAGAGAATTCGGGGTCTCCACGGAGAGTAAGCACGCTGCCACGCCCACGTGTCACTTCCCCTCCGCCCGGTGTGGGGACGTAAAACCCCAGGAGCACGGCCCCCTGACCCCCTGTGTGAAGGGCCCTCGGAGCCGCCCTCGGTTGTGAGCAGCGGCAGCAGTCACACGCTCTCTCTGGGGAGATGGAAGAGCAGGTCTGTAACCCGCGTCTGGCGCGGGAACCCCAGCTGTGCCGGGCGAATCTCCGGGGGCACGGCATGGGACCGGTCAGCAGGGGACCACGCGCAGCGGCTCCCGCGCTTCCCGGCCTGTTCCGTGCCAGGGCTCCAGACGGCCGCGGAGCGCTCACTGTGCGACGTGGCAAAGCCAGGTGGGAGACCCGGGCCACACGCCGCCGTGTCCGCTGCTGGCGGAGGTGTGAGGCCTGCAGTGACGGTGGGCTCCCCTCCGCGATCGCAGAGGACGTGCGTGGCCCGCTCCGCTGACGGAGGCGCAGCCCCCTCCCCACGTCGGGCGGGTGATCGTCCCTCACGCGCACCATGGACGCCAGGCCCGGGCGCCGCACCGGCAGCGAACATCGTTGAGGC
>NW_011889534.1:36563-43403 GCF_000151845.1 Pteropus vampyrus | reverse complement strand
CGTCCTCCTGCCCCCGCCCACCCCGGCGCCGTCTCCTCGGACCCGCGTCCGACCAGGGCGCTCCGAGCTCGCGGCCCTTTGCTGCCGTCCTGCGTTGCGCTTTGGACAAAGTCCATCTCTCTGCTGGGACCCGCAGAGCATGTGAGCTTTGACCAGCACCCTGCCCTGGGACACCCGGTCGTCCTGTGACGTCCAGAGAAGCTTTGTCCCACGTCCCCGTCGGTGTGCCCATCCTCCCTCCGCCTGACACGGCGGCCTCCCTCCCGACCCCAGCGCTGACCTCCGACGTCGCTGCTTTCCCAGACCGTGTCCGACGGCCCTCGGCCATTGCCACCCCATCCGTGTCACCCGCAGCACTCAGCAAGGGCCGCACGTGTGTCTTGGCTGCTCACCTCATGCGCATTCTGCTTCTGTCCAGAATCCAAACCTCCCGGGGCAGAGCTTGCCTGCTCTCGCCACTGCCGAAGGTCCAGGTAATTCAGGACTCTTCACTGAAGGGACGGTCCCAGAGCCGACGGCGGAGAGAGCGTGATGACCACGGAGACTCGCACAGCGCAGGCAGAGCCCGGGCTCAGAGGGAGGCGAACCAGGCGCCCCGCGCTCCAAGCCCGAGCCGAGCTGCTCGCTCACACGAGCGTAAACGAGCCCACTTTGCGACATGCTAACCCTGATGGCTTAGTAGCTGGCATTGCCCAGCTCTGGTAAAGGCCCACGGCACGTAAGTGAAGTCACATAAAGCACGCGAAGATCACAGACGGCCACGCTGGTGTGAGCTCTCCACAGACACGGGGATCCTTCTCACCTGACCGAGTCCATTCCAGGAAGCTATGCTTAAATTCTCCTTGCAAATTGTGACATTTTCTTGGTTTAAGGATGACCAAACCTGTAAACAGTGAGAGACTGTAGTGATATTCTAGACACATAGAGAACAAGCGATGCATGTTATTCCTGAAACGATGCTTTATTTACTAAGGAAAAAGAAAATGTTTTTAAATGCATACACTTCTGTCTTCCATTCCTAAAGTGTACATTTGCATTAAAATAGTTTGATGTGTTTATAGAGCGCTAGTTTATGCGTGACCCTTCCCTAATGGCCGGCTTAATCTTCGAGTTCTCATTATTCTACCGCAAAAGAGCGCTCCGGAGCAGCTTGGTGCAGAAAGCCTGGCCAGGTCGCCCCGGGCAGCATTCCCTGACGCCTAGATTTGATAATAAAATTGAAGGAACTGGCCTTGAAGAACCTCTTTATGACTGTGTTAGACTCTTGTTACCAAGCGATGATGCAGTGACGCCAGTGCTTCTGAAAGCCTAATCACCAGGAGCAACTTCTTACTTCTGAGAACCAGCCCGCAGGGAAGAGCCTCGCTCCACGAAGCTGGCCTCTGTGGCCCGCCTGCCACTGGACCGTCCCGCCCTGCAGCCGGCCCGTCTGCCAGCCCGCCAGCCCACGCGATGACGGTGTCGGCCCGCTTTGCTTAGGGGACCTGAGTTCAAGAGGCATGTCTCTCCCCTGCTTGAGTAAGTAATGCCTTCGGCCGCTGAGCGGGGCCTCTCCCTCCACAGCTGGAACCCAGGGCCCGTCTGCCGACTGTGGTCCCCTCAGAGAGCGAAAGCTGCTGTCAGTCTGTGAACAAAGGAGGTCAGAAGAAAAGAGACCAGAAATCAGCAGGAATGAGGTGAGGGTTATGATGAAAACTCAGGTACCGAGCTGTGCCCCGCGTTAGGTCCCGGCGAGACAGTCAACAGTCGCCGCCAGTGGCTACAGCAGGGACCTGAAATCCTTAACTGCAAATCGACGTAGACTCTGATTGCGAAGTCCCGGAAGGACACGTGTCACGCTTCTTACTTCCCATCCGAAGCTCAAGATCTGGGGGCCGCAGTGCTGCGCCAAAGTTCACTGTGGCTCTGGGTGTCGCTGGTTATTTCTTTATCCGTTCAAAGATAGGATTTAAATTCACACTTCCATTCCCAACGAATGAGCACAGACAGCCCTGGTTAGTGCCTGACGATCTCAGACCGCGGGGCTGGACGGGGCGTGAGCGAAGGCTGCACTCGGGCGCCGAGGGAACGCAGAGTCAGCGGGAGACCTTGACCAGCTCGGGGGACACACTTCGTGCTGTGCGCCCAACAGAAACATCGCAAAATACCCGACTGGGCCCGCTCCATTTTCTGCTGTGTTCTGGGTCCAGTCCCAGTATTTCAGCCACTTTGCTCTGCAAACCGCAATGGTTTATGCAACACGGAAGCGTTGGAGCAGCAGAGATGCTGTTAAAAAATAAGGCAAAATACGATGTTACTAGCCCAGGAAGTGTGTTAAAATTCGCCCCCGCGCACGAAGTTAAAACGTAAGAAATCGTCGTCAGCAGAATAGATTTTTCACTTCCTCATAATAGCGCGACCGATCGAGTGATTCATGCGAGTTAACGGTGTTAACAATTCGGTATTTTAGTGAAGAGGAAAAAAATCGCAGAAATTCAATGACCTTCAAAATCGATCTGACCCCCAGCGGCGGAGCTGCCTGCATCCCTCCCTCCCGGGGGACCGGGGGACCTTGCAACTCAGCCCCGGATCCCTCCGTGCGGGGAAAACGATTCGGCGCACCCCGAATTGCAGGGCCCGGCCATCGACGCGGGGAAGAAAATGATGGGCACAGGGACGTCCGCGGCCTGAGATGGGCAGACGCCCCTCTTCACGCTTCCAGACCACAGTGGTCCAAAGCGCTCGGTGGCACATTTTACGTCTCGTTCCTTTCAAATTAGGTTTATCCCAGGGAGGGCCAGCCCCGGAAGGGAAGGCCTGAGGCGGGAAGGGGCTGGTGGTCCCTGCCGAGCGCCGACTGTGTACGAACCTGCCCCTCGGGGACCTTTGCTTTGTGACTGGGGCCGGGACGTGCACGCTCCTGGAAGCTGGGAGCAGGCGGTGGCTGTCCAGGGCACGGAGGCGTGAGCGGCCGCCCCTGTGTCTGACTCTGAGAGCAGGGGACGGAGGAGGCTCCACGACATATACAGGCGGCAGGTGGAAGGAGCCAGAAAGGACAAATGCCTGGCTGAGCTAGGAGCTCGCCCCTGGGGACGGCCTTGGGGGTGACCGCAGAGATCGTCCGACCTCCCTGTCACCTCATAGGAGGAGGCAGGGAGGGGGCCGGGATTATGCATTCACTGGTACCCGAACAGGCGGCCGTCTCTGGGTCGCTCAGTGGCCCCTGCTCTGTCTCGCTGCCTCTGCGGTGCTCACTGCTTCCCCCGAGGCCAAGCCTCACGTTTAGAGAAGGCAGAGCCTCGTTCCAGAAGGTGGCACAGTGTCTGGTGACAGCCACTCTGGTGCCCTCTCAAGTCGCGCTGCCATGTCCCCTCACCCACTGCTCCCCCCGCCCAGCTGCACCCCATGCCGAGACGGCAAGATGAGTCAGCGAACCTGGCACTAAAATGCGTTCGGGTCGATCGAAGATCTACAACCTGAAGCCATGAAACTCCTAGCAGAAAACAGAGACAAGAATCCGCGACGTGGGTCTTGGCGATGATTGTTTGCCAAGCGTGATAACCGTGTGACATAGGACAGCAAACGCACAGGTAACAAACACTGAAGTAGACAAGTGGGAGTCCCTGCAACTGAAGAGCTTCTGCACAGCAAAGGGGTCATCCCAGAAACCGAGTAGGCGCCCCGCAGAACGGGCGAGACACTTGCAAAACATACGTCTGGTTCAGGGTTACTATCCAGAATGTATAAAGAACTCATACGATTTGATATCAGGAAATCAAATCATACAATTAAATGCGGGCAAAGCACCTGGATACACTTTTCCATGGAAGACGCACACGAAAAGATGCTCGGCACAGCTGACCAGGTAAGTGCGGATTAAAGCCACAGGGAGATGATCGCCTCGCGCTGGTTCGGACGGTTTTATCAGAAAGAGCTAACGAGCGTCAGCGAGGACGTGGAGCTAAGGGGCCATCTGTGCACCGCTGACGGAAATGCGAAACCCTGTGACCACGATGGAGAGCGACACAGCGGTCTCTCAAAAAATTAGAAATAGGAGCGCGGACGGCCTGGCAGCTCCTCTTCTGGGTGTATATCCAAAGGAACCGACGACGTCTGCACAGCCACGTCCACTGCAGGACTATTCACAACAGCCAGGACGCGGCAGCAGCCTGAGTGCCCCCAGCAGGTGGACGGAGGAAGAAGATGCGGCTGTATATGTGTGAAATATTACTCAGCCGCAGGAAAGAAGGAAACCCTGCCGTCTGCGGCGACGCGGACGGAACGCGAGGACCTTATGCTGAGATGAGTCGGGCGGAGAGAGACAAAGACCGTGTGACCCACTTACGCGTGGAACCTGAAAACGTCGAACCAGTGAAAACGGAGCGGGTGGTGGTTTCCAGGGGCGGGGCCGGGGGAGGGGATGTGACAAGGCACCGTGTCAGGGAGCGAACTTGCAACTGGTAGATAAACGAGCCCGGGGATCGGCATACGGCACGGTGATCACAGTCACCAGTACTGTACGACGCACTCCAAAGTCGCTACGAGTCTCGCTCTGAAATGTTCTCACCACCACCAACAACAGAAATGATAAGTATGTGACCCGATCGAGGAGTTAGCTAAAGCTACAGTGGTCATCACATTGCGATATATAAGTGCATCAAATCCACAATTTATATGCCTTAAACTCACACAGAGTTAATGTGTCAATTATATTTCAATAAAAATAAAAAAAGAAAGTGAAATGCATGAAGACATAGCTCATAAATAAGGTAACGTGAAACCAGAAACGGGCCAACGAACCAGCAATGCGGACAAACGTATAGGCTCAATTTAAAAGCCCTAACAAAACGCCAGCCCGTGCAGACACGGGCATCCAAGGTCCAGGCTGCAGCAAAGCTCCCAGCACCGAGCGCACCTCTCGCTCGGTAAATACCGGTGGCTTCATCCATTCACCGTAGGTAGGAGCCTCGCTTATTCACTAGAAGAGCTTTCTTCTAAGTATTTAAAATACTGCTGGTAGTTGGAGGGCGTAAATGGTGCTAATTAGGTTGTCACAAATGGGCGCTCTTTATTCAAATTTTGCTGGCTCCCAACACTTCTGGTAGCGGTATCTGGAATCTGGGTTTTGATGATGGCAGATAGATGTGTAAATGCAAATATATATTTGTACAGCTCTAAAGGCAGCTGGGCATCCATATTTATGCACACTCTCAGCAAGAAACAATAAAAAAGACAAATATAAAGAAAAATGGATATAGAGACAACTAAATGTCGAACGAGGAATTCGGTGCAAGAGAAATTTGTGTCCGCCCAGTGGGAAAGCCACCGGACCGAGCCTGGGAGAGCCAGACCCAGAGGCTTGCCCTGGAACCAAGCGATTAATAAAAGCAGCCGGTATACATATTGATTTCATAAAGGTCATGCAAGTCTAAGGTGCCCTGCCTTGACAATAGGTTTGTGGATGCCTAGTAAATTGCGTAACAGGGAGGAGACACAGGTGGGAACACGCAACGGACAGGTGGAAAGTAACAAAGACGCAGCCTGCACGCGCCCCCTCTGAGATGGAGCGCGACCACCTGGACCCCTCGGCCGCCCCTTTCCGCAAGAGGCTCTGTCATTTCTGTCCTAGTCTTGAGAGGCCCCGACTGGTCGGGTCACCCTGTGCAAGCGTGGCTGGCATGTCCTGAAGAGACACTCTGACCCTGCTTTCTATTCAAGGAAATACTCCCAAATTAGACCAGTGTTTCTATCTCTGCATTGATTTTTCCGGGCATGTTTATGCTGCCCGTTAACTTGCTTGTACAAATAGGCAAAGAAAATCCCCAGTCACTCCGCACGGTTGAGGATTTATGAAACATGCAGCCCAGATAAATATTTCCTGTTTAAAAAAAAAAAAAATCAGGCAACTTATAAATGGCCATTACAACGCACTAAGGCAGTTTAACTCAATATAGCAACTAAGTCAATGTTTAGCCAAGCCATCAGGCGAGCACCTTATTAACATCCCGGGGCTCTGCAGTGTCTGAGGTGGGAAAGAGGTTAAGCCGTGTCTCAGCTCCTGAAGGAGCTGGAGGATGCGGAGCCCAATTAAACCTTCAGCGCCGCCCGCCTCATAAACACTCAGCCCTGGCTCCCCCTGGAGCGCCGCCCGGGGCCCGGAGGGGACCCAGCGAGAACCTTCTCATGCCCGCCCGGCCGGGGTCCCGCCCAGCCCTTCTGGGTGAGAGGCGAAGCTCCCTCTCTATTAATCAGCCACTCGCTCCCCACACCTGGGACTGACTCCGACTCCCCGGCTGCTATATTGACGATATTCCCTGTTGATTTCCTCATTTTCTCGGCCAAGGCGAGGCTGACCTCTTTAAAATTCTTTATAAACGTCAGTAATTGCAGCATCCAACTTCAATTCATTACTTTCCCAGGCCTCATGTATTTTGATGATATGAAAGTTGACCACATTTACATGCAAATTGAAGTTTTATATTAATAAGGGCCAGTGAAAGGAGATCGCATGGTAATGCTCCATTATGACTTTTAAATACATTTGCCCGTGTCTCGGCTGGCATGGGCTCGGCCAGACCACGAGCAGATCATGTTGGCCTGATTGCAATTTTGTTTTCCAATTGAAAGTACAATTTCATCAGGTTTCCCTGTCATTTCTAATAATGACTTAAGTTTGCTTGCTAAATTGGAGAATTTCTCCGGCCTTCGGATGCGCGGGGAACAGGTGAGGCGCGGGCCGCCCCTGCGCGAAGCGGTGCATTCTGGGCCGGGCCCTCGGTCGTCCCCGCGGCCGTCCCTGCCGGTCACGTCGGCGGAGGAGCAGGTGGCCGAGGGCGCCGCACGAAGGACCGTGTCGCCGCA
>NW_011889534.1:33581-35628 GCF_000151845.1 Pteropus vampyrus | reverse complement strand
TAGAAACAGCCACAGGGTTGCTTGTCCCTTGGCCTGTTTCTGGTTTCAAAGTCGGGTTAAACCCAACGTGTACGGTGTTGTTCATCTTTTTAAATCTTGGTAATTATAAGAAAGTTGCAAAGAAAACGTGAGGCTGGCGGTCCGGTCCGGCGGCCACGATACTTGGTCCAGGAAGAGGTGGGGCCTGTGCTGCGGGCGGCGGGGGGTGGTGCTCACGGATTCGCTTTGACAGCTGACGTTTGATTGATGGTAAATGTTCCAGAATTAACGCATACGCCATGCGGACAGGTGTCTTTCATGTGTCTGCTCAAACAGTGGTTCTAACCTTTGCTTCGGGCCACTGATTTTGAAAATTTACTGAAAGCTGTGAATTCTCTCTCGAGGAAAAAGAAAGAAAAAAAGGCTTTCAAACCCACAAACCCAATGTTTACCTACGACGTTTACCTACAATCCCAAGTTGTGTTGGGCAGAGTGATGGCCCAGCAGCCAACGTCCACGTCCTGCTCTCGGCCCCTGTGACGACACGGGGCACATGGCACAGGAGAATAAAGGTGGCAGACTGAATGAAGGCTGTTAATCAGGTTGTGCCTGGGACGGGGACACGATCCCGGATTATCTGGGTGGCTCCAGTGAAATCACAAGAGTCCTTAGAAGTGGCAGAGAAGGCAGAAGAGAAAGAGGTGTGAGGACAGAGGCAGGCGAGGCCGATGCAGTTTGGGCGCTGGGCCGGCCGCCGCTGGCCTTCACGGCCGAGGAAAATGTCGTCAGCCAAGCAGGGTGGGGGCGGAGGGCAGCCAGGGTCTGAAAGAGGCAAGGACGCGGGCTTTTTCCTAGATCCTCGAGAAGACAGCACGGCCCTGCGGGAACCTCGACTTTAACCCCCCAGACTGTTGGATTCTAACAGAGCGAACGGTCAGATGATACGTTTCTGTTCATCTAAGGCACTACGTGAGTGGGAATTGGTTGCACAGAAAACTAATTCATGGAATCCCGCCCAATAAACACTGGCTTGGACCCCATGGCAACACTGGGGTCCAAGCCGACTCGCCCCTTCTCCCATTCAGGCGCCAATAGGGTGCCCTGAGTGGAGACACTGACGCTCACCCCTCCTCGGCCACGGCCCCTCCCTGGAATCCCCACTGCAGCGAAGTCCCTGCCTCCTGCTGAACGCCTGTCCCCCAAGCCTTGGGGACGCCTTCGATTTTTCCATTGTCTTACCCTCGCTTGATCGCCTCACGAGCCCTCCCAGGCCACCTCCGGAGACCATCAGTGCCCCCCGCTGCCCACACCCCAGCGCTCACTCGCGTGGTCACCTAGGAGAAGGCGGTGTGCCCCATTCCTGCCGCCATGCTGCCCGCCCTCCATGGGGCACGGAGAGTGGACGTCCGGGAAAGGCCACGAGGTCACGTCACTCCTCCGCCTAAAGCCCCACAGACTGAAGAAGAAGTCCCGCTTCTGCCCCGAGTCCACCCCGCCGTGAGCTCGCAACCGCCTCCTGGTCATGTCGGGTCTCGCGGGCTCCAGCTGCCCGGCCTCCCGCACACCTGCTCGCCCTCACTCACGGCCGGAGCCGGGCGGGGACCTCTGCCCGGCAGCCGCCCCGCGTGGTCCTGGTGGCCCTGGCTCCTTCTCCCGGGGAGTGGCTGTCCCTGGTCGCCCATCTCAAACAGCCCCGTCGTGGCTTCGCTCTCTCTGCGGTCACTTGGCTCGTTTGCCTCCATGGCACAGATGAGACCAGGGCCCCTCGTCCGTCAGCGGCCTCCTTGTTCATGTCCGGCGGCTGCACCATGCTGCTAATTTCACGAGGAACAGACCTGTCCAGCTTCTCGGCGCTGCGTCTCGGCACCCGAGTTCACGCGAGGACTCAGTCCATACTGTGCACTGTGGCTGGAGCATTGACAGCAGGCATCACACCTACAGATGGGGGCTGACGGCGCCACCATCCATCGGAGGAGTGTGCATGGGTCTTTGGATGTCCAGCAAAAGAGGCTCCGGGAGAGTGTGCGAGGCGTGGAAATGTGGTTAGAAATGAACCCGGCGGAAGACG
>NW_011889534.1:29331-31748 GCF_000151845.1 Pteropus vampyrus | reverse complement strand
TAACTGAAAAGCGGCTTCCCGGACGACCCCACACGGCGGCGACATGGCCCGCTCCAGAAGACTCCCCGTCTCTGCGTTCCTGTCCACGCTCCTTCGTTCCGTTGGATGAGAGTGGGGTCCGTGCCTCGGATGGTGATGCCGGGTTAGGGGTTCGAGGCACCGCCGTTTCCCACGGTGACTGCACCATCTTGGAGTCTCGCTGACAGCGCACGAGGCTTCCAGTTCCGCCACATCCTCACACTTCCGTCTTGTTGTCACATGGCCATCGTACCGAGTGCGAACTCGCTGGAGTTTGGTTTACGCTTCCCTAACGATTCGTGAGGTTGAGCATCTTTTCACGTGTTATTGGCATCCTATGCATCTTCCTTGGAGAGATGTCTATTCAAGTCCTTTGACCGTTTTGTAATTGGGGCGTTTTTGTTATCGAGTTGAAGAAATTTTTCCTTTCATAGTTGGGTATTAATTCCTTATGAGATACGTGATCTGCAAATGTTTTTTTCTATTCTGTGACTTGACTTTCACTCTATTGATCACAGTCTCTGATGCACAGCGGTTTTTCACTTGGATGACGGAGGTCCTGACGTCCAATTCACCTATTTTTTCTTTTGTTACTTGTACTTCTGGTGTCGTGTCCAAGACATAATTTCCTCGTCGAGAGCCCTTTAACCACACGCACAGGTCATCGTAGGCTATTCCATTCCACTGAACTGTGTGTCTGCCTATTCCAGTGCCGCACTGTTTTCATTACTGTAGCTTTGTGGTAAGTTTTGAAATCAAGAAGTGTGAGACTTCTGACTCTGTCACTCACTTTCAAGGTCGTTTTGGCTGTTCCGGATCCTCTGAGGTGTCGTGTGAACTCTAGGATGAATCCACAGGTCACTTTGAGTATGACTGACATCTCAACATTAAGTCTTCCAGTCCTTACAAATGGGAGGTCTCTCCATCCGTGTCTTTAATTTCCTTCGGCAATAGTTTATACTTTTCAATGTACAAGTTTTTCACTTCTTTGGTTAAGCTTTTTTCCTAAACATTTTATTCTGTTTTTTTTTTTCCCATGCTATTATTAATAGAATCATTTTAATCTTCCTTTTGGATTATTCATCGTCAGTGTGCAGAAATGAGACTAATTTTTGTGCGTAGATTTTATATTCTGTAACTTTGCCGAATTTACTTATTAGTTCTGACAGGTTTTTTAATTTGGGGGATTTTCTTCACGTAAGATCACGTCATCTGTGAGCAAGTCCGTTCTTAGAGTTATAAACAATCACGCTTATCTATTGAAAGTAACCTCCAGCATGTTTTATACTAATTGAAAGGGCACAAACACACTTTGGGGGCCCTGCTCCTGGTTGGGGACAATTCACTCTGGCATCTTCAGCATCACAGAGACCTCCTCTCCTTATTTATACTAACTCCAGTCATTTTCAAGCATTTTTAATGATTTAATTAATAGGTTCATTTCATTCACAGTTTCTATTTGTTTGTTTTTCAAAAATAAAAAATAGACTGCCATGTGTCCACCACACATAAATGTATTTCAAGCCATTTCGCATCAGCTGGTCGATCCCCGGGGGGCTGCTTTCCAGAGCCTGGGGCTGCTGCAGCCACGACCAGCTTGGCCAGCTCGCAGCCCCCGCTCTGCTCACCCAGTTGGAATTATTTTTATTGACTCTGTCTGCGCCCTCCTCTCGCCCCTGGAAAGGACCGGGACCTCAGTGCCGTGGACAATGGCTTCTGTATCCACAGCCCCCCTCCGAGACGCGGGCTGCGGCACGAAAGGTCTGCAGCGCACTGCCCTTCCTATAATATTTCAATTTAAACGCCGCCCCGCTGCGGTGGTGTCACGTCTCATTTACACTGCGGCCCTTGTCAGAGGCGAGGCGTCATTGAGGGGCAAACGCTGAGGAAAAGCACGGGAGACGCGGCCAGGGAGCGGAAGGCCAGGAGACGCGGCACCGAGGGGCCACAGGCGCGGGGGTCTCCCCCGGGGGGGCGCAAGGGCTGTCACGGGGCCGCCCCGCGCCCCGCTGTCGCGCGGGAGTCGAATGATATCGCCGCGGACACCTCTGGCGACCCCGCGCTGCTCCCAGACGCTCCTTCCCCGCTTGTCTCTGGTTATTGCAGTAAAAACAACTGCCCCGCCCACCGGCGCCGAGATGTCCCCTTTCCACAGATTTCCCCTTCTCTTTTCTCATTTTCAGTCTTTTGTGCCCGCAGCGGCCCAGGCCCTGCCTTTAAGCTGCAGCCATTGCTTGGGACTGCCCGGCCGGCAAGGAAGCAGACGTCATCTTTTGTTGCTGTGACTTATTTGTTCTCCAGCTTCCGCAATGCACAATCTAATAATTTCATTTTAGAAGGAACAACTGTCACGAAGGCTTGGTCTATTTGCCACTAAAAGGGGGAAAAAAAGACACGTC
>NW_011889534.1:27522-28436 GCF_000151845.1 Pteropus vampyrus | reverse complement strand
TCTACGACAGAATCGGGAGAAAACCTGCCGAGGTCAACTTAGGGCGTCAGGCGCACGAACTTGGGTCTGACCCGCGTCCGTGGGAACGCGCGTCTCCCCAGCTACTCCCTCTGAGCATGCGCCCTCCTCCACGTGGTCCCGCCGCCCCGTCGCCCCCTGCCATCCAGCCTCCCTCCAAAGAGAGGGACATCGCAGTGTCCCCTTAGAGGACTAGGACTTGGGTTTCTCCTGAAACTTGTAAGAGACGGGTGAGCTGGGTGCTCAGGACACACGCCAAGGGCAGTTCAGTTCCAGAGGCCGTGGAGTCTCGCCCCTGACCCCTCCCCCACCTCCTGCCGGTCCCCCGAGTCTCGCTCCCACCGTCACAGGCCTGGGGTCCACGGGGGCTCTCCCACGGGCCTTGCTGCCGCCGCGTAGACAGCTTCGTGTCGCAGCGGTTTAGACGCTCAGAGACAACACCGCATGGAGCGGAATCACCAGCTGACACGAGGACCCGCGCTGTCCACGCGAACGTGACTTCCGGCCACCTGCGTCTTAGCAAAGGGGGCCGCTCGTCGGGTGATTCGCGCCGAAACAGAAAGTGTCCTTAATAACTGGGAAGTTTTCATCTTTCATGTTCCTTTTAGCTCTGCAGGTGCACGTTCTCCAGAAAGCGTGTGCTGGTCCCACGGCCGGCTCCGCCACACCCGTGTGGCTCCACGGAGCGGCCAGGTGGCCCGTGCATTCTCCTGCGGCCCCTTCCCCTGCCTTGGGCGGTCCTCAAACGGTTCTAGAAGTCTCGTCACCCAGACGCTGGGAAGGCGCCCCCAAGCAGCCTGCACAGTCACAGTCAGCCGCCGTGGACCCCGACCCTCGCAGAGTGAAAACTCGGCCTCATCCCGTGCGGCTCTGCCTGGAAAACACAGCGAGGCCCC
>NW_011889534.1:23436-27472 GCF_000151845.1 Pteropus vampyrus | reverse complement strand
CCCCTGCCTTGGGCGGTCCTCAAACGGTTCTAGAAGTCTCGTCACCCAGACGCTGGGAAGGCGCCCCCAAGCAGCCTGCACAGTCACAGTCAGCCGCCGTGGACCCCGACCCTCGCAGAGTGAAAACTCGGCCTCATCCCGTGCGGCTCTGCCTGGAAAACACAGCGAGGCCCCTGGATACCGGGTCCCCGCAGGGGCCGGTGCCGGAAGCGCGGCCTCAGGCCTCCTGTCCCTCCGCAGAGGGGACCCGGTTACACCGAGGAGGCGGAGCCGCCGGGGACTGCGCTTAACGCACCGGGTCGCGGGCCTCACTCGCGACGCTCCGGCCACGGCCCTGGATGCTGGAGCAGCCCCACTGGCAAGAAGTCGGGGCGGTGGGCACTCTCCGTCAGTTTATAACAGAACGAGGGGATAAAGGGACCGCGGACCCGCGGACCCGGGGCCCGGGGCCCGGGGCCCAGGGCGAGGACGCTGACTGCTTCGGGTCGTCGCAACCGCACAGGTGCCCCCGTTTGTCTGTGGCCGCTAAAGGGCTCTTTCCAGCCAGACCTCAAACCTGCGATTCGACTAACACGTCTGGGTCAGCGCTCAAAGGCGCCCGCGCTCCGAGGCTCTGCATTAAAACGCGCACGCGACAAGGAGGAGGCGGCCGAGCTGGTGGGGCCAGCGTCCTGGGGCTGCCAAAGGGTGCCACAGGCCCCGGACACGGACCCTCTCTGGTCTGCAGGCTGGACAGCGGGGTCTGGCAGCAACGCGCCCCTTCGGCAGCGACAGGGTGGGGACTGCCCTGGGGTGGCGCTCGGATGCCTGTGTTGCCTGAGCCCCGGCTCGGTCCTCGCTCCCGCGCGCAAGGTCGGTGTGGACCACGCTGGGCGACGAGAGGCAGAGCGCGCGCGGAGTAGCGAGCAGACGCGACTTTACGAAGCAAGGTCGCAGCGGGCCCCTCCGTGGAGAAGCTGAGGGTCTGGGCTTGTACGGGCCGCAGGCTTTCTCTGCTCTCCTGTCCCGCCCAGCTCCGGCGGAAGGAGGCACAGGGGTGGGGGGCAGTGTCAGAACTGGGGGAGACAGTTGGTGGATAGGGCAGGTCAGGGACAGGACAGGCGGCAGGAGGTGGAGGTGACCTTACTGGGGAGGTCCCCAGGCTCTGGGTGGGTTTTTGCTCGGAGGGACCCTCAAGGTACCTCCACTCTGAGCGACTTCGCTGTAAAAACTGGGGACCAGGCTCCCGGGAAGCAGTGTCTCACAAGGACACCGCATCAATGTCCTCCAGTTACTTCCTGGCAGAGAAGTCAAAGTGATGGCTAAAAAACAATTTCGTCACACCGTAGAAAATCCATTCCGGTTCACAGATGACAACAGACACAGGGCATTTAAAATGCTAGAACATTAGCATGCCTTCTGGCTTCGGTGTGGGAGACAGGAAGGCATCAGTTTGAGCATCATAAAGCTTTTTTTCTTTTGCTTTTCCTTAAAATCCACCGTCTTTACGAACACAGATCCCAGGAATCACCTTTTTAAAAGGGGGATTTCAGCTTCCCACGCATAGCTTACGTTATAAACAAGCTGTTGTTGAAACGCCCCGTGTTCTTGATTAAGTTCTAAGACCTCGGGTGATTGTCTTTATTATGAGAATCGTGTGCAAATCCCTGCACATGAAATGTTTAGACTTTCATTTTTAATTATTCATGAAATGTGCAGAAACATGGTTCAATGCACATTTGAGCAAAATTCGCTAATGCCGCTGAACAAATCATAAACACCTCGCCGGGGGGCCCAGTATGCAAGCCTCTGCTCCGACAGGTGAGTTATGATAATCGGCTGTTGCTGAACAGACAGTGAGCCCATGGGGACAGGCCCCCGGCCCCCAGACTCAGGGCCCAATCGGCTGGAACGTCGCTACCCCCAGCCCCAGGGGAATGACATTCAGAATCAAGGCTGATGCCCGCTCCTCTGTGATAAGGAAGCACCAGTTGCGGTCAATGCTGCAGCACGGATCCAGGGATGAAACCACCTCCACCGTGAGCCCAGGTACGACCTGGGTCGATCCGGGCAGAAGCAGAGAGGACCAGCAGAGACTCTACCTCTTACGGGATAGAATGAAGCAAACGTACCAAATATGGTGGTCTGAGGAGTCTCTCTAGAGGGATCTTTAGATCGTGTGACATGTTCATAGAGATTTAAATATACGTATCAAGTACCAAGAAGGATACAATCATGAACTGGTCATCCACACAAGAGAAAAACGGAAAATGTTCAAATGTATTAACCAACAGAGAGACATACGTTGCAACAGTGCTCAGTGAACTATCTTTGGAAGATATTTATCAGCACGAAGTGTGGTCATGTGCTCTTCCGGGTTCTGGGGTTATGGAATAAACCAGACAGAGGTCTGCCCTTCTGGGGGCGATATTCCAGTGGAGAGACAGAACGAGCGAACCGATCCACAGCACGTCAGGGGATGGCACGCGTGAAGGAGACGACGCAGAGAAAGGTGGACGGAAGGGGCCCGGTCCCCACGCCGAGTGAGATAGGAAGTCCCGTCACTGGGCTCACACGCTGAGTTTGAAATCTGGATGTATTTCAGAGGTAAACATGACTGAATTTTTTTCTTGAGTTACATGTGGAGTGAAAGAGGGAGAGAGGGAGAGAGAAAGGAAGGCTCAACGACCCCGAGATCTTCGTTCGAGCAAATTGAAGAACGTAGTTGTAAAATCCATGACGGCCGAGAGGTTTCTTGGATGTCCACGCGGAAGCGCTGGAAGACAGTTGAATGCACAGGGTTTTAGGGGACCCCACTTTAGGAGCGGGGTGTGGAGTGGTGGTGTAATTCGTGAGTTGTCAGTGTATAGATGGTATTTTTAAATTATTATCTAAGGAGCACCAGTAAAAGGAACAGTCAGTAAGGTAGAAGAAAAACTGAGAGTAATTTTCAAGAGCCCAGCAAGAAAGTGTTTTTGAGGAGAGAAGTTGATCAAATGCGGCCTCGGGAAAGCTGAGATCAGAGAATCGTCCACTGGTATCCGCTATGGGCTGAATTGTTTCCTTCCTCAAATTTACATGTTGAAGTCAAACCCCCCGACCTCAGAATGGGACCGTATTGGGAGACAGGGTCTTTCAGAAAAGTAATGGGTAAAACGAGGTCGGATGGTGGTCCCTAATCTGACGGGCGTCCTTCTGAGAAGTGGAGATCAGGACACAGCCTCGCAGAGACGGAAGGCCACGTGAGCACACGGGAGAAGACGGCTGTCTGTGAGAACAGCCCTGCCCGCACCTGCACCTTGGACTTCAGCCTCCGGAATTATGAGAAGATTAATGTGCGTTGTTTCAGCTGCCCGGTGTATGTCTCTGTCACGGCAGCCCCAGCAAACAGATACCGCCATGTCAGAGCACACGTGGCACTTGTGGCAGAAATGGCTGGTTTGCAACCCGGCGCCTCGTTCTTCTCTGCTGAAACTGATGTTGTTTAGGTGACCACGTGCCTGTCTCAAGGACGATCCATGCTTGTCCTTTCCCCTTTGACAGTGATTAGTCCAAGGACCACATCCTGGCGAGAGATGTAAGAGGCCTGATGCTGGGACTTCGGGAAACGGCTTCGTCCTGATGAGAGGGTGAAGGAGGAGACAGCCCGATGCTGCCGCCCACCCCGCCTCTCCCTCAGCACCGACAGCCACGCACTGACGCTAAAAATGATCAACTAGACGATGCTCCATCCTGATCTATTCGAAATTAATCAGCCCATACCTAATTCACAGTTAAAGGAGAAACCGCAATGGAACTGTGGCCGTACGTGTAAAACTAGTACATAAAAATGAGAGTAAATCAAATTTAGTAGGAAAGAATGCTATCCGACACTCTTTACACGACGGCATAATGCAGAGGCCCTGGTATAGATGTCGCACAGTAACTCCAGCACGCATTAAAAAAATGGAAAAGCGAGAAAAAGTGACAAAGGATCAAGAGGAAAAATAGTCAGTAGAAGCAGATCGAGAGCTAAATCAAATACCGTTATTAGTGGAGAAAGACTTCAAAATCACAA
>NW_011889534.1:20819-23386 GCF_000151845.1 Pteropus vampyrus | reverse complement strand
TTTTTTCTTGAGTTACATGTGGAGTGAAAGAGGGAGAGAGGGAGAGAGAAAGGAAGGCTCAACGACCCCGAGATCTTCGTTCGAGCAAATTGAAGAACGTAGTTGTAAAATCCATGACGGCCGAGAGGTTTCTTGGATGTCCACGCGGAAGCGCTGGAAGACAGTTGAATGCACAGGGTTTTAGGGGACCCCACTTTAGGAGCGGGGTGTGGAGTGGTGGTGTAATTCGTGAGTTGTCAGTGTATAGATGGTATTTTTAAATTATTATCTAAGGAGCACCAGTAAAAGGAACAGTCAGTAAGGTAGAAGAAAAACTGAGAGTAATTTTCAAGAGCCCAGCAAGAAAGTGTTTTTGAGGAGAGAAGTTGATCAAATGCGGCCTCGGGAAAGCTGAGATCAGAGAATCGTCCACTGGTATCCGCTATGGGCTGAATTGTTTCCTTCCTCAAATTTACATGTTGAAGTCAAACCCCCCGACCTCAGAATGGGACCGTATTGGGAGACAGGGTCTTTCAGAAAAGTAATGGGTAAAACGAGGTCGGATGGTGGTCCCTAATCTGACGGGCGTCCTTCTGAGAAGTGGAGATCAGGACACAGCCTCGCAGAGACGGAAGGCCACGTGAGCACACGGGAGAAGACGGCTGTCTGTGAGAACAGCCCTGCCCGCACCTGCACCTTGGACTTCAGCCTCCGGAATTATGAGAAGATTAATGTGCGTTGTTTCAGCTGCCCGGTGTATGTCTCTGTCACGGCAGCCCCAGCAAACAGATACCGCCATGTCAGAGCACACGTGGCACTTGTGGCAGAAATGGCTGGTTTGCAACCCGGCGCCTCGTTCTTCTCTGCTGAAACTGATGTTGTTTAGGTGACCACGTGCCTGTCTCAAGGACGATCCATGCTTGTCCTTTCCCCTTTGACAGTGATTAGTCCAAGGACCACATCCTGGCGAGAGATGTAAGAGGCCTGATGCTGGGACTTCGGGAAACGGCTTCGTCCTGATGAGAGGGTGAAGGAGGAGACAGCCCGATGCTGCCGCCCACCCCGCCTCTCCCTCAGCACCGACAGCCACGCACTGACGCTAAAAATGATCAACTAGACGATGCTCCATCCTGATCTATTCGAAATTAATCAGCCCATACCTAATTCACAGTTAAAGGAGAAACCGCAATGGAACTGTGGCCGTACATGTAAAACTAGTACATAAAAATGAGAGTAAATCAAATTTAGTAGGAAAGAATGCTATCCGACACTCTTTACACGACGGCATAATGCAGAGGCCCTGGTATATATGTCGCACAGTAACTCCAGCACGCATTAAAAAAATGGAAAAGCGAGAAAAAGTGACAAAGGATCAAGAGGAAAAATAGTCAGTAGAAGCAGATCGAGAGCTAAATCAAATACCGTTATTAGTGGAGAAAGACTTCAAAATCACAATGACTATGTGGACGAATAGATTAGCAAGAGTGAGCAAAATTTAATCAAATAAGCATTTTAGAAGTACAAACTACAATATCTAAAATTAAAAAACAAAATAAGTTAAAGTTAAAGCAGAAGCTAGAATTTATATCCCCCAAAAGAAGTCAAAATATAGTGTCCGAACTGAAGTACGAAGAATGAATAGAAACAGCAGAATAGACCAGGGGGGAACGTGAGGCAGGATACAGACGAGACAATGGGACAGAGACGCCGCCGAAGAAACAGCCCGGAACTTCCCAAACGATAAAGGACGTTGCCTCCCAGCTTTCGAAAAACTCAGCAAATTCAAAGCCAGGTGCGGGGAAGCTGAAACTAACTGCATCCTTGTCAAACTGTTTAAAACCAAAGACAAAGAAACATGTTAAAAGCAGTTGGAAAGCGGGGGGCATTCACTGCGGGGGGCGGGGGACACGGAGAGGACAAGGGGTGGCCACGCAGAGCTCTAAAACGCCACACTCGGCGAGCACGCGGCTTTTAAATTCAAGGACAGTAGAGATGATTTTAGACAAGTAAGAGCCGAGAGTACTTGTTTCCGTCAGATTTCGTCTTATTGAAAATAGGACAGGACTTTCTCCAGGAGCAGAGACTGATTCTGGGAAGAAGCAAGAGAACCGGAAAGAGAGAAAGATGGATGATGAAGAAAACTCTCAATATGACAAATACTGTCTGTTTAAAACAAAAATAACAACAACGATCAGGGCCTTGTAACATACACGGAAACAAAACACAGCAGAGCAACACCAGAAACGGTGCCAGGGCAAGCGGGAGTGGAAGAGTCCTTGGGTATTTTCGTGGTTTGGGACACAGAAAAGTACTGACCCGAGGCAGGCGGAAGTGGAGTATACACTTAAAACGTTTTTAAGGTGACTACTAAAAAAATGATACTAAACATAAAACAAAGAAAGCTAGCAGAGGACATCAAATCAAATAAACATATGCCCAATTTAAAACAAGTCAGTAGTATATATAAAACTAATGTTCATAATTAATAAGAAACATCTTCGGAACATAAAGATGATTTGGCATTAGAAAATCTATCAACTTAGTTCACCCAGATTAATATATTATTAAGAGAGAAAAATAAAACACAT
>NW_011889534.1:18750-19624 GCF_000151845.1 Pteropus vampyrus | reverse complement strand
GCTAGCAGAGGACATCAAATCAAATAAACATATGCCCAATTTAAAACAAGTCAGTAGTATATATAAAACTAATGTTCATAATTAATAAGAAACATTATCTTCGGAACATAAAGATGATTTGGCATTAGAAAATCTATCAACTTAATTCACCCAGATTAATATATTATTAAGAGAGAAAAATAAAACACATAATCTCATCAGACAGAAAAACATAGAATTCAATACTCATTCAAGAAAAAATGTTTTAGAGAACTAGGTAGACTTCCTTATTCCAATAAAGCCAAAGGCCTATACCCAACGTCCTCCTTAATAACGGAAGATTAAAGATTTTTTATTAAATCGGGAGAAATTAAAGTTGTCTATTATCGCCCTCTTCTATTGAACATTTTTCAACGCCTAAATCAAAGACGTAATAGAAGAAAAAATAAATACGATGAATAGGCATTGGTAGCAATGAGACGCTATTTTCTTATTTGTAGAATATACGAGTATCTACACTAGAAATTCAAGGAAATCAACAAATACTTGAGAACTTGAGAGAATTCAAGATTTGTGGACAACACAACAGAATGACAATAAAAATAAAAATAGTCATATTCTCCCTCTCCTCCAAGCACACACAGACATACACACATAGAGGAGTTAAAAATTTCGCTTTGGCACCAGTACAGAACCTCTAAGGCATCTGAGAATAACTCCTTAATTTTTCTTTATCGGATCTGAGGAATACGACGTTCTAAGCACAATTAGCAATGAGAGAGCTCGCAGGTGATGGCCTCGACCACGCCCTAAGTGGAGCGAAAAGACACCAGCGCCCTGAGAAGCACCTGCGGCAGGTCGGTCTGTCTGGTTGAAACAACAACACGCAAACGAA
>NW_011889534.1:6538-17597 GCF_000151845.1 Pteropus vampyrus | reverse complement strand
CACAGACACACGCACACTCGCGCACACTCGCGCACACACAGACACACAGAGACACACACGTACATGCATGCACATGCAAACACACATGTGCACATACATGCACACACATGTGAAAGCACTCACAGAGACACACATGCACACGCAGACCCACACACACGCAAGCACATGTAAACACACATGTGCACATGCACGCACACACACTCGCGCACACGTGCACACGCAGACACACACAGGCACGCACACACACATGCATGCACACGCAAACACACACGCACATGCATGCACACACGCGCACTCATGCACGCTTCCATAAAGCTCTAGACGTCAGAAGTTTCTAGAAGTTTCTCACCCATGAATCACTGAGGTGCGGGGTGCAATGCCTTGAATATGCTTTTAATTGAACGTGTAGAAATATGTATTTTTTTCTGTGAAGATATAGCATTTTTACAAGACATAACCCGGTCTAAATTTAGACAGATAATGAAGTTGAGGGCCAAACAACGTTCCAGACTGTTCTTACTGCCTCCCATCCCACCCGCAAAGAGCCTCTTTGTTTAGAGAATTTTATTTTTTTCTTTGCTCATCAATCAGGAATTTATTTCTGGGCCCGCAATGGATACCAAAAGGCACACAGGAAAATGTGTAGGCACAAACCGAGACATTTGTCCTTGCAAGCACTGCGTTGGTTGCCACGATTCAGGTAAATGCTACGTTTGGCAGTTCACTAGCGGCGAGCTACCTTAGCAGTAGAGACCTGCATCGCATTGACTTTTTTCCCATTAACCGATCTTATTTTAAAACAAAGCACCGCGTGTTAGGATGTTGCCTCTCCATCTTCCCCCGTCTCGGCCAGGTGCAAACTCGCACACCTTCGAACAATACACGACGCTGCCCTGTGCAGGGCGGCGCAGAATCCCTGCGGGGGAGCGGGCTGTGCAGCTTTTTCATTTTCAGAAACGAACTCAGAAAATTTTACTTACCGTGAATTTCGTCTGTATTTATTTTTAAAATATAGCATGATAAAAGTAAATCAGAAAATAAGTATGTAGAAGAACAGTAGTAACCTTTTCCTCTAAATGAATAATTACCTACACTTTTACTTTCATATTCTAATTTTGATTTTTTTTCTTACTTCCATGGGATTAAAATATTTATATGTTCGGATGACTGATGATAAGTTTCTGGGTAATTAGATTATCCAGATTGCTAGAACTATTACTTTCCAATAGAGCAATTGTCTACATTCTTCCCTCGTTTCCAAAATATTCGGCAACGTTAAAAATCATTATTTATAATATTACGGAGTTTGTTTTTTATTTTATGAGTATTATTTATCAAAAACAACTTAGATCAGGTAAATAAAAGGAAAAGTACATAGTAATACATTTCCCAGGGCAGGCGGGGGACCTTCAAGGTCCTACGGTACGAGTGTGTTTGAGACGCAAGCACTTGGCTTCCTTATTCAGAAGCCCTGGGTGTCGCTGGCACCTGGGCACGAACAAACGCCCCACGGCCGGAACTGAGTCTGGCAGGAACCTTCCGGGCCTCTGATTCCCTCTATTTGAGTGTTGTTTAATCACATCATTTCCCCGACCAGAATTCTTAAACTTATATATTTTCTTTCTGTTTCTAACGTGATTGCCCGCACTAATCGAAGAAATATGCCATGTTTGAAAACAAGTAAAACATGAACTAGATATGCAGGGCGGGCTGGGGGGCGGGGGGACTGCCCGGGGGTCCTGCCGCAGTACGTGCGGGCGATTCGAAGCACGGGGTCCAGGTCTCTCCCCCTTAGGTTTTGGGAGCGATTTTAAGTCGTATGCTGAATGAGCATAACTGGGCGGAGCAGCTGAGAATCGGCCCCACCGGCCCCTCGGAGACGCAGGCCCTTCCGAAGCTTCTGCAGACATTGATCTCAGGGGAGGCTGTCAGTTAGGATGCCCCCCTCACTCCCCTTTCTACAATCTCTGCCGTGAGCGGCGGAGAAAGTTTAATTCCGAACTGTGAAAAGATTCAATAAGTCACCACCAGTCACCCCGACTAAGGCCCAAACTGAGTAATTTACACAGCACTTTGGGATCTTCAAACAGTTTGCAGTGGGCAATTATTCATGCCCCACATGGGGCCGCTCTGTCCGGGCGCCCTGTTTGTTCTGAGGCCGAGGAGAGGTGTTTGAAAGCCGCGAGAGACGGCCAGGGGCCCTGAGATCACGGCTAATGTGACACCCCGAGGCCTAATCTTCTTAGAGCACTGGGGTAAAATGAGTATCCATTACAAGCTCGGCCTTCATCCCGCCCCCTCCTGCGCCCAGCCGCTCTGACGGGCAGCTCGGGGACAATGGCGGGACTCCAGACCGAGGCAGGTATTAGGAGCGGGCAGGGGAAGGGGCTGATCCCTGCACTTAGCCCATCTGCACCCGTGGGCCTGGCCGGCGGGCCCCGCACACATCAAAAGGAGTTGGCAAAAATCAGATTAGGGCCGGAGGAGGGGGCGGGGCCGGCGCGGAGCCTTCGCCCTGCCTCGCCCTGTGTGCGCCGAGCGGCCGTGCGGTTAGCCCCGTGAGCGTGCACCCCATTGTGCTCTTTTCTTCTCCCCTTCATTGAACACCCCCCAAAGCCCTTCAAGTGAGATAGTGCATGAATTATAAAAACGGGGGCTGCGCCGCCAAGGACTGGCAGAGTCGCCACATTTGCAGGAGTTCAGCGGTTGGGCCACACGGTGCAGCCCAGGCTGGCTGCCACCTGGGGAGGGGCACGGGCCCGGCGTGTCTGGGCCTGAGACACACGGCAGAGCAGCGTGACGCCAGCCGAGCAGAGGATGCTAATTATTAACACGGCGGCCGCGGGGCCGGGCGGGCGGCGGGCGGGGTGGGGGCTGCCCGGTGACATCTGATCTCCCGTGTCACCCCCGCGCCTCGGACCCCTGCGGCGGAGCATATGGGACTCACCAATTAAAGCCACTCTGTGTCCTCCTTTAAAACACGCCCCACGTGAGGCACGAGGGGGCTCTCTGCGCCCGCCGCCCGTGCGCCCTTGTCGGCCAGACGGCTGGCCCCTGGTTCCCACCGCTGCGGCGACACCCGGGCGCCCACGACTGAGCCGCTGGACCGATGGGGGTGCGGCAAGTGGGACTCACACCCCCCGTGCTGCTGGCCGTCCGTCTCCTGCCGTTTGCAAACAGAGCCATGTGGCCAGCAGCCGTGTCCTTCAAGCGAGGAGAAACATGTGCCAGTGAGTTTAATGCACAGGCAGGCCCCCCTCTCGGTGCCCACCCGGTGACGGGCACGGCACGCACGGCTCCGCGAGGCCCAGGCGGGGACGGAGACGACTCGCTGGCAGGAAAGGAAGCTGTCGAGGCAGCTCCTGGAAGACGGACGAGGTCCCTCCCATCGGCTTCTTCAAAACCGCACACGGTGCCAGGAGAGTGCGGCGCGGCTGCCCGTTGGCGGCCGGGCCCCCCTCATTAGAGCGGATTAAGCGTCGACGCTGGGGAGGATGAAAGGTGAACAGCAAAGCACCGGGCGCGGCCGGCGGCCGCGGGAAGCTCCCGGAGTCATCTGGTGCGGACGCCATTATCGACCGGCGCCCGTGCGGGTCGCACCTTTCAACTGCCGTCTGCCGCGGAGGTGGCGGGTAATTGCAGAGGCCGAGGCTGCACTGTCGGGGGACGCGCGGGCCTCGCCCCCTTCTCTGATGCTCGACTCCGGGGTGTTCAAAGGCAAAGGTCCTGAGCCTGCGAACGCCCCCGAGGACCCAGGGAGGAGGCCGAAGCCATTAAAAAGGTTAATAAATAGGAAACACACTCATGCTGGTTGCAAGAAGCAGCGAAGTGAGCGCCTGTCCTTTGAGCCGGCGGGAGCTCCGCGGTCTGCAGCGAGGGGCACTGGCGAGCGCCTGCCTTTGACGCTCCCTCCCGGGACCGAGAAAGGATGAAACCGGGACAGACCCAGCTGTCCCCGCGGGAGGCGTGCTCCTGCAGGGCCGGCCTGGGGACGGGGCCACGATTTCCCCGCCACGGCCGCAGGGCCTGCTCCCTGCCAGTGCGGACCTACTTTCTCTGCCCAGGCGACAGGAAGTGAGGACGGCCGAGTCCGGGCGGAAGTGAGTTTATGAGCAAGGGGTTAAGACGTGGTGGGGACTCTGGCCTGGTGGGAAGGCAGACCTGCGCCCGTGAGGCCCGGCTGCGGTCAGCGGGGAGAGGGCAGCAGCACAGGTCAGATGAAGCCCTGGAATGAAGATGAGGACTCTCTCGGGCGGTTCGCCTGGCTTGCTGGCAGTTCCGCTTATCTGGCTGTAAAGGGGGCTTTGTTTATAAGTTGGGGGCGGGGGGCTTAGGTTTCTTGAATAGACAGAAAAAGCCTGAGCTCACTGAGCAGCAGGCGTGAGGGTGGGCGTGCAGTGAGGAGTTGCCGTTGAGGCTTTGCGACACGCAGAGATCACGCTCAGCCCCCTGGAGCTCACCACTCTCTCCTCCGGCCAGGCAGAGACCCAGGGCAGGCCCGGCCGAGAGCCCACTGCCGGGCACCCGGAGAGCTCTCTCGAGACGTGAAGCCTCTGCCATCAGCGCGCCTATGCGTTTTGTAAAAAATAAACGAGGTTTAGGTAAAGATGAAATAGTGTCACGTGTCATTAGGAATTTGACCCACATAACCTGAGGCTCCTGCTCAGAGACGCCAGGCTCAAGTCTCACCAAACGTGGGCTCGGAGTAAGGGCTCCTTGTGTGTGTGTGTTTGTGCGTGTGCATGTGTGTATGGATGTGCATATGTATTTGCGGATAATGCATGTGTACATGTGTTTGTGGGTGTGTATATATGTTTGTGGGTATGTGCATGTGTGCACGTGTGTTTGTGTCTGTGCATATACGCACACATGTGTTTGTAGGGGTGCGCACATGCATGCATGTGAGCACGTGTTTGTGGGCGTGTGCATGCGCACATGTGTGCATGCGCACACATGTGGGCATGTGTGGTTGTGTTTGTGGCTACGTGTATGTGCATGTGCGCACATGTGTTTGTGTCTGTGCACATGTGTTTGTGGGAGTGTGCACATGTGGGCGTGTGTGCACGCGTGTTTGTGGGGGTGTGCACATGTGTGCGTGTGTGCGCGCGTGTTTGTGGGGGTGTGCACATGTGTGCGTGTGTGCACGCGTGTTTGTGGGGGTGTGCACATGTGTGTGTGTGTGCACGCGTGTTTGTGGGGGTGTGCATGTGCGCTTGTGCGTAAGGCTGCCATCTATCTCACCTCAGGGACAACAAGCATTTCAGGGACATTTCTGGAATGCGCAGCCCCTAACCAAACACTCGGTGCACTGAGAGCCTCGTGCCTGCCGACGCCTCTGCCTGTGGGGGTCCTCTCACTCAGGGCCAGTTCCCAGGGCCCTGCCCCCCAGTGAGCACAGCGTACCAAGGAGGAGCCGACCCCAGGGAAGGGAAGGAACGTAACTCCGAGGACACGAGACTGCCTCGTGGCGGGAGCCAGGTAAGAAAGTCCTTCTTGTCGATTGCTATCGCATCTTCATTGTATTGAAAAGCAGGCAGATCCCCCCAAAACAACATTTCTGAACCAGCGACGGGGTTCCAGTGAGCCTACCCACCGCCCCGTCCATGCCTCCCTGTCATCTCTCCCTGCGGACAGAGGAAGCCTGTCCTCCGTCAGCCCACGTTCGGAGAGAGTGTCTGTCCCAGTCAAGGCCAGGAGGTCCAGCATAAAAGCGGCCCCTGGCCCTGGCCCGTGTTTTCGGGGTTCCCCTACCCGAACTGTGAGCCTGGAAGGCCGTGACAGCAGTGCCCACAGGAGCCACCATCCCTCAGTCGTCAGCGGTTCCTGGCCGGACAGACGGGGCGGGCCGAGCCACGCCGTTTTCACGTGGGTTTGGATGTGTCGTGATTCAAGCAGCCATGACGCTTGGTGCGGGGCGGCTGGAGGCCCTGTCTGTGCAATGACAGCGAGACTCAGAAGCTTCCTAGTGACCGGGGCTGCCGGCGCTGTCGCTGGCCTTGGGGACGGGGCGGGGCGTTGCTCACAGGAGCCATGTCCCCAGGGCGGGACCTCCAGTTGAAGGGAGGGCCCGTCACATAGCCCGGCAGGATGTGGCTGACCGGCGCTCCGCCACTGGGCTTTCTGGCCTGTTTTGAGCTCGCGCTGGGACGTCACCACCTACACCACCTACTTGGGGACAGAGGTGGCCAGCGTTTGCCCGCGGTCCATCCACGCCATCACTTCCTGCCACAGAATGAAAATCGGGTCGCCCCCCCAAGTGCTTCCCCAGGACGCCCTGTGGTTTTGGCTTAAAACCGCAGGGTGCTGCTGGTCCCCTCATTTCCTTACTGCCTGTGAGCGTGAGTCCCCCCGAAACACAGGGACAGCAATGGCACAGAAAGCACAAGGTTATGACGAAATGGGGTGACGTGTGACGTGCTAAACGCAGGTGCCTCGCAGCTTGTAAAAACGCACATGCAACCGATGGATAAAAACAATAATTTATCTACGCTAACACTAGCGAGAAACGCAGATGCTGGTGTCAGATTCGCCAGTGGTTCATGTCACCACTTCCCCCAGGGGACAATCCACTCGGGCTCCAGAAGGTCCCGGGGACAGGCCGAGGGCTCGCTGGCCGTCCAGTCACCCAAACCCCTCCCTCCCCACGGAGCTCAGCATCGTGACTTCCTGCAGTCCTTGCTCAGGACCAACCACATTCGTCATTTAACGCCGTGAGGTGATGATGCTGCCGTCGGAAATCGCTGAAGCCCGTCTGCGAAGACCGTCGGTCTCACCCCGTGTGCCCAGGGCCTCCAGGAGCCCTCCGTGTCACAGCCCCCGCGTGTCTGCTGTGCTCGGGGGACCGTGCACGTGGTGGTGGCCGCTTCGTCACGCTCCTTTGCATGCAGGGCCTTCTGACACGCCTGCCGACTCTGAAGCCCACCCCTGGGGGGCAGGGCCCAAGCGATTTCTCGGCTGCGAGAAATCCACACGCGCCGTTCATGGAGCAGCAGCCCGACGCCCGCTGGCTCCCGGTGGCTCTGCGCACCGTGGGGGGCGGCCTGTGGCCCCGCCGCGCGCCCACCCCTCCTGGGGATAAGTGAACTGGAAACACAGCGAAGAATGACGCAGACTCCAGCTTCCTTCTGCGGGAGGGCCACGTGCGTGCGGTGACGACGTCTGCCGAGGGGCTGTCAGCACCGCGAGACGACTTTCGGAGAAGGTCACCGGCGCGATGCATTAGCGGGCTGGCGCTGCGCGGGGGCCCCAGCTCCCCCTCGTATTGGATGACGCCCCCTCTCAGCTGCTAAGTGCTGCTGCGTCTTCCCGGCCGGTCGCCAGCGGGCTCAGGGGAAAAGCGCTATCTCCTATGGCCGTGAAAATTGATATTGAACATGGAAGGGAAAATCTCACAAGCTGATAGCAATTAGCTAAAAAGGATTCGCGACTCCGTGACTCACCACGCCAGGGGACCACAGTCATCTGCAGACGCTGCGTCGAGAGCCCCCACGAGCAGCTCCGAGCGGCCTCTGTTTATCCCTCACACCGGGGCGCGACACTGTCGGCTTTCAGAGTCCCTTTCTAGAGCAGGCGCTGCCTCGGCCGGGCGATTCTCTCTGTCAAAGAGGCTTCGTTTAGAAGGTGCCGGAGGCGGCTCAGGGTGCTAGTTACACTCCAGGTATGCGCGGAGGGAGACGGACTCTGTCGTGTAAGTTAACTTTGACTCTGGGCAGCAAGAAAACCGTTCCGAAATCAATCAGTCAAAACGACAGTGCTACGTCCCAGAGGTGTCGGAGGTATTTTTACAAATGAGGTGTCGAGCCCTTTATTCCAACCTTTGGGTCACTCCACCTCCCAGTGTGCTGGCCCCGGTGGCCGCCCTGTGCGGTGCTGGCCGCCCGCAGTCAGGGGTCCCCGCCGTCCCGCCACCCTGCGGCCCAGGCCGTTCGTCTGGACGGCCGCTGAGCCGTCCGCTGCCGCCGACCACAGTTGCTCTATTTCTCACGCGGATGGAGCTTGCGCTCTGTTTTGTCCCTAACGATGCAGAAAATCACGTGCTGAGGGATCCTCCGTGCAGAGCTGTGCCCTTGACTTGGACGGTTCTGGACCCTGAGAAGGGCCTGAGCCAGCCCCGTGGCACGGTCGCGAAGGAGAGGTCGGTCTACCGGGACACTCCGGATGCAAGTGAGACAAACGATACACTTGCATTTATTCTAAATCTAATACATATACATTCGAATTAAAAACTTCTTTACGAGAAAAAAATGTACCACAAACGGGCCAAAAAAAGCCGCAGGTCACCTCGTCACCCGTCGGGGAAATGAGACTCGCCCGGCAGTGCTCGCTGTGACTGGGCGACAGGGCTCCGGCTGCTCCTGGGAGGGCCGATCTGCCCGGCCGCCTAGATCCCGCAGCGTGTGGCACAGGGCCCGCGGGGGCCACTTGCAGCCAGACCGCCCGTGTGTCCCCTAGGGACAGGTGGCCATCGCTGCACGCGGCCCTGGCTTCTCTCCTGGCGCCTGAGTGGCCCTTGTTCACCTGCGCACGTTCTGTCCGGGTGGCTGCACCCTCAGACACCTGCCAGCAGGAAGCCATCGTGGGAAATGAGCAGGACGATGCAGACGCCCCGAGGCACGTTGGGTGGGACGGAGCCAGAAGCAAGGCCGTGGGGACCACAGCCCGGTGGCCGGGGCGGCTGGGCTCACGCTCGGGTGGGGACCAGAGGTGTCCGGGGGGTGGCCTTTCTGGGACCAGGCGGTGCCCGTGAGAAGGCCTCAAAGACCTCTGTGTCCCCGGTCTCCAAGGGGGACAGCGGGGCCTTGGGAGGACGGGTTTCTGCAGCGCGTGCTTGTCACGGGTGTCTGGGGTGGGGGGGGACACTGTGTGGCGGACTCTCTTCTCGGTCTACACAGGGATTCTCGGTGACGACTGCACATTCAGCCACGGGGCGGCGTCGGCCCTGAAAGATCTATCGGGTGTGGAATCAGCTGACACCCGACGCACGCTGACCTTGACAATGTTCCTTACTTGCAAAGCAGTGGCTCCCGTCACTTACGTAAGTGCTAGGAATCGGGGCGGCGTGGCAGCAAGTGCCCCCCGCCCCAGGGCCGCAGGAGTTCGCGCTCACGAGTCTGCACTGATGGGCAACGACATGTCCTCGGAGCAGCCTCCTCCTTCCCTGTCTCCCCTGGGGCACGGGCCTCCTCGTTTGAGACCCGCAGCACCTAAGCTTCCTGCCGATCACTGCGGACTCGGCCCCGTCCCCCAGGGCCAGCCCTGGGACCGTGGGCTCTCTCCTCTCCCTTCTGCGTGTCGCATTTCTCTCCGGACAGACGCGTGCTTGCTCAGGACTCGCAGGTTCCTCTGGGCCTGAGCCCCCCGCGCCCCAGCCAGGGCAGGCCAGCGAGCGCCCGGCAAATGGCGATCTTATCTCATCAGTTGTGCTCCAATTAGAGTGTCCGGTAATCCCTGTGCGTCTCCGAGCCCGAGCCCGAAACATTCTCCCCGACCCAGCTCAGGGCCCCGGAGGGGTTATGTTACCCGCACTGCATTAGGGCCGAGCCGAGCGCCGCGGCGTATCCTTGACGCCGCGTTCTAACTGCTCGGGACAAGCGCTCGGCCAGCCCGCCAGGTCTGCTGATGGCTCCGAGCCCGGACGGGAGACGTGCAAACAGGGAAACGAATCCGCTCCTGGGAGCTGCGTCTCCTGACCTTGTGTCTCACGAAAGTCAGACAGGAAAACGGCGAGGACTATGCGGACGCAGACGCGCCCGCCTGGGAGCGGGTCCAGCGCGGGGGAGCTCGGCCTGGCGGGCGCAGAGCGGAAATGTGACCCGCGGCGGCCCGGCCCGCCGCCCTGACCTTGCGAGGCCAGTTCCCCGCCATCGCCAGCCCAGCTCCCAGACGAAGAACCTCAAAAAGCACTGAGGGTCCCGGGCGGGGTCAGAAACTTGGGGACTGAGGTCAGTGGGGGCTCGGCAGGGAGGGGCGACCGGGGCGAGGCTTCTCGCACGCTCAGCCCCTCGGGAGCACCTGCCGGACATACGCCTGCACCCCTTGGGATGGGATTCGGTGCAGCTCGCTGCTCCCGCCCCATCCCGCTGGCTGCCTGGTCCTGACGGCCTTTCATTTCTTTCTCACGGACACGCACACTTTCCCTTCCGTCCTCGTACACCTGTCTGCGAATCGCCAAGCTCCGACGTTCCTGGGGATCCAGGGCCCGGCGTTGGGGCCGTGGGTGGCTCTGAGCCAAGCACCCCCATCCAACGCGGGCAAGCAGGGCGACCTTGGGCGTGTCCCCTCTGTGCTCAGGTCACTTACCATAAACGGATCTAAGTACCGCACCTCCGTCAGAGGCGCTTAGGATGGGTGATTAACCATCTTAGACGGTGAGTCCTCATTTACTGCCGTGGAAAGGTTCTGGCTTTGAGTCACGCCCCGGGCTCATCGATACAAACATCCTTTATAAGGAAAGGACGATGCTTCAGGACGGGCTGCACAAGCATGTCCACGGACGAGTTACGTTTAGGCGAGGACCAAGCCTTGCCCGTGTGGCCCCAAGACCATGCACGGTGACGCACACAGACTAGAGGCACCGCCCACCCTCTGCCCAGCTCCGGACGGGGCTCGGCGGGCTGGGCCACGTGGGCGGCCTCGGGGCGGCCCTCCGTCCAAGGCCTCATGCCTGTGCATCCCCACCTGCTGCGAGCCTTCCACTCCCGTTCCTTCTAGCACTTGGCCTCTGACCAGCGAGGCCTCAGCGCAGCCTCGAGGCTCGGAGCTGCACACGCTCCCCCGGATGGGTGTCTGGCCAGTGAGGGACAGGCTGAGTGGACACACACGTCCCCAAAGCCTTTCTGTACAGAGCATCCTGAGGCCAGGTCGTGAGGCTCCTTTTAGGAAGACCCCAGCCCACCGAATGGGCGTGCTCACCTCACACAGAGGCGACCTGCTCGACCAGGCAGCCATGCATGTCCCCTGCTCCCCGCAAAGGGCGACCTGCCTCTGCTTCACCCTCCAGCCAGCCAGAGCTGTGATGTGCCCAGTGCTTCCTTCTGGGGCCAAACAGGCCCGGGGCAAA
>NW_011889534.1:3115-5023 GCF_000151845.1 Pteropus vampyrus | reverse complement strand
TAAGATGAGATGACACCGGACGAGGAAGCGATTTTATGCTGAAAAATACAAAATGCCGAGAAGAGAAATCAGAAGAAATCGAAACAAACGGGAGAAAATTCGTGTTCCAAGATTGATGTCAAATTCTCCTTCGATTGATATAAATGTTAAAGGTCTTTTCTGTAAATATAGAAAAGATTTTTCCAAAATCCGTAAGTCCAAGGTGGTAGCGTAGCTACAATCATTCTGAAAGAGAAAAAGCTAGAAGGGATCACTCTGCCCTGTTTCCAGACTTTATATCTGCGTAAGTACATCAACAAAGACCGTGTGATATCGGCGAATGGATGAGGACGGATTTCAAAACAAAATAAGACATCTCAAAAGAAGCCCACTCAAGTTCAGATAACTTATTTTTGGCAAAGGCACAAAAACGATCAGTGGAGGAGGGGTGGCCTTTACAAGGTGCGGTGCCAAAATGATTGGACTTGCGTAGGAAAAAGAAAACTCAGCCCAAACCGCACGCCTCGTGTAAAAATGAACCCAAAATAGATTACGGGTTTAAACGTAAAACATAAGAGCATGGAACTTTCAGAGGATAGTAAAGAATATCTTCAGGAAGTAGGTCTTGATGAAAAGTCCTGATCAAAAAAGCACAATACATAAAAGTCCAGGATCAAAAAAGCACAATACATAAAAGAAAAACAATCTGTAAATAAGACTTTATCAAAATTAAACGTTTTGCTCTTTGGTCAAGAGGCCGAGAATGTAAGCCACAGACTGAAAGGCAGCATTTGGAGGGCACACAGCTGGCAAAGGACACGTTTCTGGACAACACGGAGAACGTAAAACTCGACAGTTAAAAAGCCAATAGTCTCCTTAGAAAATAGGCCAACTCACGAAGAGCCATTCACCAGGAGTTTCCACGAAGGGCGAAGAAGTACGTGGAAAGCGGTCTGGCCTCGCGTCTGTGAGGGAGGGATGACGAGACCACGGCGAGGTGACACCGCGCACCCCCACGACGGCCAGAATTAGAAGGGCGAGACACCGAACGCCGAATGAGGAGAAGCAGGCGCTCCTGCCCTGCTGGTGGCAACGAGAAATGCCACGGCCGCCCCGGACAACAGCGGGGCGACTTCCTAGACGACGACAACCACGAAACACCTCGTGACCCAGCAGCTGCTCTCCCGGCCGTTTAGTTCAGGCAAACGAAAACCAGCGCAAACCCTGTCTAAACGGCGGGTCGACGCAGCTTTATTTGCAACCCCCCCACAGTGGACACCAGACGCGATGCAGCGACGCATGGGACACCCCGTCCATACACGTGGCGACCTGCACGGCCCCTCGGGGCCCCGTCCCGAGCGGAAGCTATGAGATCCTCGAGACTGGAGAATGGCAGGTGGAAACATCCGCGGAAATCGGGGTGTAAGGGCGCTGGGTGTAAGGGGGTAGTTTTGACTTAGAAGGGGTAGTTTTGACTTCGAAGGGGGTAGTTTTGACTTCGAAGGGGCGGGAGTGAGAAATCTTTGCAGTGCTACCACAGGCCCGAGTCTTGCGTGCGATGTGGTCACGCGTATCCCAGCCTGAGATAAAATGGCATGGAACGACACACAGACTTTGTATCAACGTCACATCTCTGGCTTTGACATTGTATCATCACAGAGCAGGTCCTCCTACAACGTCGTTTTGTTTAAGGTCCTTTTTCCATGATGATGTCCTAGGAACTCAACTCTTGTTTGGATCCGTTAGTCTGTGGCGAGACCGGTTTCCTTACCCAGCCTTCTGTCACAGCTCCACAAACCCGCCGCCCGCCGTAAGCGAGGGCTGAACATCGGCACCCCCTCGCCGGGCGCCACCGGGTGGGCGGGACGAGGGATCTCTTTGCATTATTTTTGCCACTTCCTGGGGATTTATAATTGTTTCAAAATAAAA
>NW_011889534.1:0-399 GCF_000151845.1 Pteropus vampyrus | reverse complement strand
AGAAAAGTTACCAGCGTCGCATACAGGCAGCCCCGCCTGTCTGTGACATTGCGGCGTCACCGGATGTGAATGCCCCTTCACCCGCTGGACGGAAGAGATGCTCAGATGATCAAAGCAGAGAACACTCATGAAGAAGCGGGTCGCTGGTGATTTTGTCAGAACTCGCGGGGGCGGACTCCGCTGGCTGCCGCCCGACAGACGCGGGATGTGAAGGTCAAGCGTTTTATGAGCCCCCCAGAGCCCTTTCTGAATCACAGAGCTTTTGCAAACACGGAAGTAAATGCACAGAAATGCTGAAAAATGGGAAAAAAAAAGGAAAGGAAACGCTTCCGCCTGCCGCAGTTCCCTTGCGACCGGCTGCTGCGCCGAGCTGGACGGGCAAATACACACCCAGCCGCG
>NW_011889533.1:239876-243973 GCF_000151845.1 Pteropus vampyrus | reverse complement strand
TCCTTTGCAAGGACAGCCGCCGGCTAATAAACTGTCTCTTGGACTAGAGCACTCGAGTTGGGCCTGGTTATTTCGGTCACAACAAATTCTGATGCCTCACGGGCCTAGTAAGTTCGGCCTGCCCCACAGCCAAATTGTTGTCAGCAAACCGATCTCAGCCTGCCCCTTCACAAAGCCATTCGTACCTTAAAGGAAGCAAACCACAGCTTGTGTGGCATGCACATTTTGAAGGAGTCATTTGGTGACTGACCATTGCTGCCAGCACAAGCTACAGAATCTCTTGAAAGATCACAGGGCTTTATGGTCCTTACTCAAACCACAGCTGGCTTGACTCAAACTGCAGCTGGTCTTACTGTGATCTGTGACTTTTGAGGGTGCCTTTAAACTCAGAACTGGCAGCAAATCAGATTCTGTATTGTCCTGATGGCCTTGTGTCTCCCTGAAGCCCACCCCACCCAACTCAAAAATTTCCCATGTTAGGCCCATTGATGGGCAGCCACCCATGCCCTGCCCCTTCCCAGGACTGTGCATTCCACGCAGGCAATAGACCTCAGCTTGAGCAGCCTGTGCAAAGTCTATGCATTCTTGGAAAGACTTTCAGTGGGGGGCCACAAATCCTGCACCAAGCTATAGTATATCTTGAACAGATAGGGTGTTTTCAGGCCAAAGGCAAGCAGCGGCTGCCCATGCTGCTATCTGAAACTTTTACAGGAAGCTAAGGATAAAGAATTAACATGAAAACTAACGCTACAGTGGCTGGAGGAAATCTGATCACTATACCCTGGTGACTCCCTGGGATCCTGAACCACCAAACTCGCATACCACCTAAAGGATAGTCCAGCTGAAGAGACCTAGAGGCAACTGGCAGGCATTTTCAGGCCTTGAGGCACCCTAGACCCCTTTTGCTAAACTGTCCATGTTCGGTTGCGAATAACCAGACCACGGCTTGCAGCGTTGTCTCTCCCACTTACCATTAGATCAAGTATAGGCAATGACCATCCACAATTCACTTCTTAGCTCCCACCAGGTAGTCCTGAGCAATCAAAGGCAGTGGCTGACCTTTGCATACTTGGGAGCCCCTACCAAGGGGCCGCAAAACAAGCACACCTAGAGGCTGGCACGAGACACAAAGAACAACATCTGACTAGCCTCATAAGCAGTACAGTCAAAGAGTAGTGTCAACATGTACACAGGCCTTCTGGAGAAAATCTCACTCTGAGGAGTCAGCCCCCACACAGCAAGTCATACTCTGTGGGCGTGGCCAATCCCCACAGTTAGTCAGTTTGTGAGTTAATCCCATCCACTGACATGCTAATAGCAATCAAGGATTAGCTACAGCAGGAGAACACACCCACTCTATACAAAGAACACGCTAGAGCCCCTGGTGCAGATTATTAGAAAGAAGGTGCCACCAGGGCACGCAGGAAACCTACCACATAAGGACATCTGTCCAAAACTGAGAGAAGAAACAAATCTTCTTAACACATAGAAATGAACACACAGAGGCAATTAAAATGAGAAAACAAAGAAACATGTCACAAATGAAACAACAGAAGAAAATTCCAGAAAATAATCTAAACAAAATGGAGGCAAGAAACCTACCAAAGACAGAGTTCAAACAATGATTATAAAGATGCTCAATGGACTTAGGGGAAAAATAGATGATCTCAATAAAAACTTCAAAACAGAGATAGTAAGCATAAAAAAGGACATCGAAGCCACAAGAAAGAACAAAACAGAAATGAAGAATACAATAACTAAAACGATACACTAGAAGAAATCGGTAATAGATTAGATGAATCAGAGGACTGAATCAGTGAGTTGGAAGACAAGGTAGCAGAAAACACCTAATTGAAACAACAAAAAGAAAAAAAAAGAATTTAAAAAATGAGGCTAGTTTAAGAGACCTCTGGGACATCAAGTATACCAATGTCCGCATGATAGGAGTACCAGAAAGAGAAAAGAGAGAACAAGGGATTTAGACTATGTTTAAAGAAATAATGACAGAAAAATTCCCTATCCTGGCAAAGGAATTAGACGTACAAGACCATGAAGCGCAAAGAGTCACATATAAGAGAAACTCAAATATATCCATATCAAGACATATCATAATTGAAATGCCAAGTCTAAAGACAAAGAGACAATCCTAAAATCATTAAGAGAAAGGAAGCTAGTTGCTTACTGGGTATTCCCATTAAACTGTCATTTGATGTTTCAACAGAAACTTTGCAGGCCAGAAGAGACTGGCAAAAATATTCAAAGTAATGAAAAACAAGAATCTACAACCAAGAGTACTCTACCCAACAAGGGTATCAATTAAAATAGAAGGTGAGATAAAGAGCTTTCCAGACAGGAAAAAAAAAGATTAAGGAATTCATCACTAATAAGCCAGTATTACAAGAAATATTAAGGGGGCTTCTATAAAAAGATATAGGGGGAAGAAACCCATAAATATAAATAATGAAATGGCAATATCTATGGACTTCTCAATAATCATTTTAAACATAAAAGGATGAAATGCTCCAATCAAAAGACATAGGGTAGTTGAATAAATAAGAAAACAAGACCCATACATATGATTTCTACAAGAGACTCACTTCAGATCAAGTGATACACAGACTTATAGTAAAGAGATGGAAAAAAAAATATTTCACTCAATTGGAAATGAAGAATAAGCTGAGGTAGCAATACTGATATCAGACAAAATAGCTTTTAAAACTAAAGCCAGAATAAGAGTCAAAGAAGGTCATTACATAATGATGAAGGGATCAGTGCATCAAGAGAACATAATCCTAGTAAACATATACATACCCAACACAGGTGCACTTACATATATAAAGCAATTATTGACCAATGAAATGGGATAGATTAACAGTAATATACTCATGGTAGGAGATTTTAAGTCTCATTGACACCAATGGACAGATCTTTCAGACAGAAAATCAACATGTAGACAGCAGGCTTAAATTATACAATAGATCAGATAAATTTAATTAATATTTTCAGAATGTTTCACCCCAAAGCAACACAATATACATTCTTCTCAAGTGCATTAGGAACATTTTCCAGGATAGAGCATGTGTTAGGCCACAAAACAAGTATTAATAAATTTATGATCAAAAACTTATTGAGTGTCTTCTCCAACCACAATGGCATGAAAATGGAAATCAACTACAAGAAAAAAAATAGAAAATACTTAAACACATGGAGGCCAAATAACATGCTACTAAACAATGAATAGATTAACGATGAGATCAAGGAAGAAATCGAAAGAAAACTAGAGGCAAATATAAATAAAAACACAATGACTCAAAATTTGTGAGACAAAAAGAAAGCAGTCCTAAGAGGAACATTCATAGCAATACAGGCTTACCTCAAGAAACAAGAAAAAGTTTAAATAAACAATCTAACTTTACACTTAAAAGAACTAGAAAAAAGAACAGCTAACAATTCACAAATGAGAAGTTGGAAAAAAAATAATAGAGATGAGAGTGGAAATAAATGAAATGGAGTCGAGAAAAAAAATGCAAAAAGTCAATGAAACCAAGAGCTGTTATTTTTTGAAAGAATAAACAAAATTGATAAATTAACCAAACTCATCAAGAAAATGGAGAGAGGGCCCAAATGAATAAAATTAGAAATGAAAGAGGAGAAATAACTATGGACTCCACAGAGATACAAAGGATCATAAGAAAATACTACGAGCAATTATTCATCAACAAATTGGACTATCTGGAAGAAATGGATACATTCCTAGAAACAATCACCCAAGACTGAGTCAAGAAGAAACAGAAAATATAACCAACCAATTACCACTAATTACATCAAATCAGCAAACAAAAATTTTCAAAAACTAAAAGTCCTGGACCGGATGGCTTCATTAGCAAGTTTTACCAAACTTTCAAAGAAGAATTAATACCTATTCTTTTCAAACTATTCAAAAATTTTCAAAAGGAGCAAAGCGTCTCTCATTCTCTTTATGAGGCCTCTATTACCCTGATTTTTAAACAAGACAATGACATTACAAAAGAAAGAAAGAAAGGAAGGAAGGAAGGAAGGAAGGAAGGAAGGAAGGAAGGAAGGAAGGAAGGAAGGAA
>NW_011889533.1:198206-239628 GCF_000151845.1 Pteropus vampyrus | reverse complement strand
CAATATCCTTAATGAACTTTGATGAAAAAATCCTCAACACAATTTTAACAAACTGAATTCAGCAATATATTAAAAATACACACACCATCATTGAATTGGACTTATTCTTGGGATGCAAGGTTGGTACAATACCCTCCAATCAATTAATGTGATTCACTACATTAACAAACCGAAAGGTAAAATTAAATAATCATGTCAATAGATCCATTTATGATAAAAATTCTCAGCAAAGTGGGAATAGAGGGAACATACCTCAACATAATAAGGGCCAGTTATCACAAACCTATAGCTAGCATCATACTCAATAGAGAAAAGCTAAAAGCACTTTCCTTAAAATCAGGAACCAGAAAAGAATGCCCACTTTTACCACTTTTATTAAACATTGTATTGGAAGATCTAGCTACAGCAATCATATGAGAGAAATAAAAGGCATCAAAATTGGAAAGGAAGAAGTAAAACTGTCATTATTTGCAGACAGATACATTGATCAATGGAACAAATAGAACAGCAGTCCCAAACTTTTTGACACCAGAGACCGGTGCTCCTGTGAGATTCTAATGCCTGATGATCTGAGGTACAGCACAGGTGGGGATGCTAGTGCTTGGGAGCGGCTGCAAATATGAGTGAAGTTTTGCTCACTCACCCACCACTAACCTGCTGTGCAACCTGGTTCCTAACAGGCCAGGGCTGATACTAAACCATGGACTGGGGGATGAGGACCCCTGTGATAGAGAACCCAGAGAGAAATCCACATCTATATGCTCATTTAATATATGACAAAGGAGGCAAAAATATACAATGGGGTAAAGACGGTCTCTTCAATAAATTGTGTTGGGAAAACTGGACAGATACAAGCAAGAAAATTAAATTGAACCACCTTCTTACACCGTATACAAGAATACACTTAAAATGGATTGAAGACTTAAATGTAAGACCCAAGACCATAAAATTTCTAGAAGAAAACATAAGCAGTGAACTCTGATATTGCTACTAGCAGTTTATTTTCAGATATATCACCCTGGCTAAGAGAAACAAAAGAAAAAAATAAATAAATGGTACTACATCAAACTAAAATGTTTTTTCACAGCATAAAAAAAAATCAATGAAATGAAAAGACAATCTACAGAATGTGAGAAGATATTCACCTATGATTCATTTATTAAGGTGCTAATATCCAAAATTTAATAAAGAAAACATTAAACTCGATACAACAACAACAACAAAGCAATTTAACTAAAAAATGGGCAGAAGACCTGACTAGATATTACTGAAGAGAAAATACAGATGGTCAATAGACATATGAAAAGATGCTCAGCATTACTAATTATCAGAGATATGCAAATTAAAGCCACAATGAGGTTTCACCTTACATCTGTCAAAATGGCTGTTATCAATAAATATATTTTAAAAAAAAGTTTTTGCGAGGACGTGGAAACAAGAAAACGCTCAAACACTCTTGGTGGGATTGCAAATTGGTACAGCCACTACGAAAAACATTCTGGAGGTTTCTCAAGAAATTAAAAATAGAACTTCTTTTTAAAAAAACAAAACAGTAATTCCTAAAGATCTATACACCCTATGTTCATGGCAACACTATTCACAATTGCCAAAATTTGGAAGCAATCTTAAATGCCCATTAACAGATAATTGGATAAAGATGTTATGATTCATATATATATATACAATAAAATATTACTCAGCCATAAAAAAAATAAAATCCTACTATTTACAACAACATGTATAGACCCTAAAGGTTATTATCCTGAGTGAAGTAAGTCAAACAGAGAAAGATAAATACTATGATTTTACTTACATGTAGAATTTAAAGAATAAAAAGTTTAAACAAATCAAAGACAGACTCAGGTACAGAGGATAATCTGATGACTGCCAGAGGACAGAGGAGTGTTGGAGAGTTGGGAGAAAAGAGGTGGTGTTGAAGAAAGACAAATTTGTTGAGAGATGGTCACGGGGATGGAAAATACAGTATAGGGAATGTAGACAGTAGTAGTGTAACAGTTATATGTAGAGCCAGATGAGTGATAGAGTAATTGGGGTGGAGGCGAGTCTTTTCATAAACTATATAAATGTCTAACCGATGCACCATATAACAGAAACTTATAACAATTAAATAAAGTAAGCTGGAGATTAAAAAAAAAAAGATGGAGTAAATGAAATAAAACAAGAATAGGCAAGTTATGCCACCCTCTTATTTATACAAATTAGTAGGTCAAAGCTTATCAGATGTCTTTTTGCATCTTGTGAACTACCATGAGTTTCAATTCACAATTTCCAAGTAGCAGAACAAAAATCTGAGAAATATTTCAAACAAGTAAATCAGAGGCCTCAGTGTTTGGTGAAAAGTGGTGGCTATCAGAATCTGAGTCCTTAAAAATGTGTATAGCCTTTTTAAATATCAATAAGAAGAACATATACAACTACACATAACCTACAATTCTGGATTAGTATGAGAGAGGTTATCATAAACTTTAAATTACATTTAAGCAGGAAAATAAACAGTTAATTCCAAGAAAAACTGCAAGACTGTACGTGGAGAACAAGGGCGGAAAGTGTAAAAACCTCTGTCAGAAAAATATAGAGAATTGGAAGAATGAAAGAAAGAAAAAATCATCCTTAAAGAGAAAATATCCAATGTTAAGAGCCAAATTATATAACAAATATTTTGCACTTGGTAGTCAACAACACCAGACACAAGGATGGTGCAGATATAAGAGATGCTGAAAGTAGCAGTATTAGAGAAGATTTTTCTGGGGAAGGAGATAGAGTTGAGCCCTTGAGAAAAATAATAGTAAAAAGAAAAAAATATAAAGAGAAGAAAATAGGGAAATTATGAAAATAAAAAGAACAAAAAGTTTGGCAACATTTTTCTTCACTCCAATCATTTCTACCTTAACATAATATATTAAAGAAACCCCATTTTATTAAAGAAACAGAAGAGAGTGTGTTTCAAGTAAAAATTCTGTGCATGATATGAGTAGAAATAGTAAAACACACAGAGGTAGGGAGAAATGAAGAAGAGGAAGAGAAAGAAGAAGGAGAAGGAAGAAAAGGAGGAGGAGGAAGAAGAGGAGGAGGAGAAGAGAGACATGATCTCTACACAAAGCTACTGAGCAAGAAAATTTCAGCTGAAGATAAATCACTATCTTCAAACAACCATAAAGAAAAAAAAAAGTAAAGTAATGTCAGAAGCATGGCCTCATGGGGGGGGGTCCCCTTCAAATGATAACAAATTAAACAGGTACAATTAAACAAAAAACACCCAGCTTAGAACACAAACACATCTGAGAGATCTGCACATCAGAGCATCTGAAGGTGGGTGAATTGGGTGAGCAAGGGAGGAAAAGGAAATAGGAAGGGAGATAGGTGCTGTGGATGTAACCTGGAGCTCCCTGAAGGGTGTGAGGAGGAGGGAAATTAGGCTGCAGTTTGAACTCTTTGTAATCCCGAGCATTCCTGCCTAAGTGATCAGTATATTCCACATGGCAGAGTCCAGAGATCAAGGCAGAAACCAAAATAGAGGCAGAATACAGAAGGGTGAGAGCTGTTTCAGCAACTACCACTGCTAGGCAGAAAGTGGAGTGGTAGAGCCTGGCCACCACCACCCCCTACCCAGAGCTGACTTACCAGTACCCTCCCAGAACTAGCAGTGGGCCCAGAAGGAAACTGTAGCAGTGAGTATAAGGATATAGAGCAGAGAAACAAGACACACATTGTGGCAATTTCCAGCATAGGAAAGGAGATATATAGCCAAGAAAAATAATGTTTGACAGCCAGCATTACTGGAAAGAAAACAGACACAGATATACTGGCTTCCTCTCCTAACTCACCCCAATCCATCCATTCAGGATGATTCGGGTGTAGAACACACAGCACTTCATCAGGCTGCTGGGGCAGTACTAGGATTTCAGGGGCTCTTCAGAGGCTCAGATTCTCATCACCCATCACATTCTCCAAATGGGGTGAAGTCCTGACACTGAGATGATCTGATCACAGAAGGAACACACACCTTCCTAGGGTAAAAATAGACATGGTTTTTGTCACAAACCGAATATCCAGGTAGCCTGGGAAAGGCATGCAGCTTGATCACCATGTAATAGAAACAAACAAAAAATATGTCTTTTTTATCAGCCTGCTAAAAAGAGATCACTCTAAATAATATATGTATATGTGCATATATTTACATACATATTTTAAAGCAGAGTACATTCCCTTTAATGCCTAGGCAGAAAAGTAATACATCAAATACCATGTGCAACCAAAATGATAAGACAGCTCTAAAAAAAATGGAAACTCTCCAGAAAATAAACTTAAAGATATAGAAATATGTGATTTAAGTGACAGAGAATTCAATATTACACTACTGAAAAAACTTAACCATATGCAAGAAAATTTTGTTTGGTAGTTCAAAAAACTTAGAAATAAAATCAATAAAAAAGAGGAATACTTTAACAAGGAGATTGAAACTCTAAAAAAGAACCAAATAAAACTTCTGGAACTGAATAACTGAATAACAGAGGTGAAAAATGAAATAGCAATCTTAAGAAATTGAGGTAACCGGTTAGAGGAAAGAATTAGTAATATCGAAGAAGAAATCTGGAAATGATGCAGATGGAAGAAGAGAGAGACTTGAGAGTGAAAATAAATAAAAGAGCTCTGTAAGAATTATCTGACATGATTAGAAAAAGTAATATAAAAATAATGAGTATGCCAGAATGAGAGGAGAAAGAGAAGGGACCAGAGAGTCTATTCAAAAAATTAGTTGATAAAAATTTTCCAAATCTATGGAAAGAACTGGATCCTCAAATCCAAAAAGCAAGCAGAATGTCTAATTATCTCAATCCAGAAAAGCATTTTTGAAGAAATATGATATTAACACTGTCAAAAATTAAAGAAAAAAAGAACTTCGAGGCAGCTAGGAAAAAGAAGATGGTCATTTTTAAAGAAAAACCCATTAGATGATGATTGGACTTTTAATCAGAAACCTTAAACATAGGAGGAAGTGGAATCAAATATTCAGACTATTGAAAGATAAACATTACCAGCCATGAATGATATATAAAATAAAGTTTTCCTTTAGATATCAAGGAGAAATGAAGGTTTCTTCAGACATACAGAAACTGAGGGAATGTTCTACCACAAAAACTGCATTACAGGAAATATTAAAGAGAGTCATTCTATCTGAAACAAAAAGACAAAAAAATAGAAAGCTGTAAGTAAGATGAATAACAGTCAGACAGAAAGAATAATTTTCAACCCTATTAAGAACGGGGCATTATAAACTTAAATATTACATAATGCAGAGTTTGGAGAAACATGGCGGAGTGAGAGAAGTCCCCAGAGCTCTCACTTTGAAACAACAATATGCTGAACATCTAAAACTCAACAAAAAAAAAAAAACCAAACTGCACACTAGCATGTTTGAGCATGGGATCTGTGCAGAAGAGCTACCACAAGTCAGAACCCAGAGTGTCAGGTGGTGGACTGAGAGAAATTAAAAAGTTGTCTATCGCAGCTGACAGAGGTCCCTATAAGAAGGAGGGGTAGGAGAGAAAGTGTGGTGAGTTCCCTGAACAGCCCTGTCTGGGAGTGCTGTGAGCTCCACACTGCCAGCAGCAGGGCACAGTCATCAAGGCAGAAAGCAGAGAAGTGGGATGACAGAGAAACAACAGTTGATTTTTACCGGCCATGGTTGCGAAATCGAGGCTGACCCGCAGCACTCAAACCCCAAACGAGAGGGCCCCTCCACCCATAACCTCCAAGACTGAACACTGCAGAGCCCCAGGGGAATCTGAGCAAATGCTACTGAAACTGTCACCAACACTGAAAGGAACTGAGACTGAGAGTCGTGAGCACAACTAAATATAGATAATGGGAAAAAAAGGCATTATTAACACTACATAAAACAGGATTCCAAGAATCTTTGACACCACCTCCTGGAAAACCAAAAGAAAAGTGCCTCCTTTGCAACAGGCTAAACACAGACCTTTATATAATAAATTTTCTTTTGGGACAAAAAGCAGAATACACTTACATTAATGCCCAGGCAAAGAAATAGTCCATTAAACACCATGAACAACCAAGGTGAAAAGGCTCTCAGAAAGAAAAAGAAAAATCTCCAGAAAATAAGCTTGCAGACATAGAAATATGTGACTTAAATGACAGAAAATTCAGGATGGTACTTCTGAAAAAACTCAGTGAGTTCCAAAATGAGTCATATCAACTATTTCAGGAACTGAAAAAAACAACTAGATTAGAAGAGCAAGGAGAATGAAACCCTCAAACAACAACAACAACAAAAACAGAATATCTTCTGGAGATAAAAACACACTGCAAGAATTGAAAAATGAGATAGCAAGATTGGGAAATAGAGTCAAAAAAATGGAGGAAAGGATCAGTGATATCGAAGACAGAAATCTAGAAATAAATGAGAAGGAAGAAGAGAGAAACTGAAGAATGAAAAATAATGAAAGAGAAATACAAAAACTACCTGATACCATCAAGAGAGGAAACATAAGAATAATGGGCATTATCGAATGCGAGGAAAAGGAACAGGGAGTAGAAAGCATTTTCAGACAAATAGTTGATGAGAATTTCCCAAATCTAAGGAATGAGCTGGAGCTTGGAATTCAAGACACATTGTATTAAACTTATCAAAAATCAATGTTAAAGACAGAATTCTCAGGGAGTTTATATGTCAGTGTTTAAAATTATGTTTGGTATAATAGGAATAAAATAAATACTGTAAAAAAGGGAAAAGAAATCAATGACAAAGAAAGAATTCTCAAGGGACCCAGAGAAAAGAAGATGGTAACTTATAAAAGAAAACCCATTAGATAATCCTTCGACTTCTCAGCAGAGACTTTAAAAGCCAGAAAGGAGTGGAATCAAATATTCAAACTATTAAGTGAAAGGAACTACCAACCTAAAATAATGTATCTAACTAAGTTCTCCTTTAGATATGAAAGATAAATAAAGATCTTTCTGGACATACAAAAATTGAGAGAAGTCTCCACCAGGAGGTCTGCACTACAGAAAATACTGAAAAGGTCAGCTCACCTAAAACAAAATGACAAAAATAAATACATAATTAGGATTAAGGTGACTATCAGGCATAAAGAAGCAGAAGAATGCAATCCTTACTAAGGACAGGGAATTATAAGCATAAACATTAAGAAGAGAATTGCTCTAGCAAGATAAAAATGAACATTCAGCATACATAAGGACAAAATGAGATAACAATAACTGAATAGGGCAGGATTCAGAGATCAAAATTCACAAAGGGGAATGGACATCAGGCTCGCAGGAAAAAAGTGACAACTGTATATATATAACTATCTTTTACATATTCGTAATGGTAACCATACACCAAAGATTTACAACAGAAGTGTATAAAATAAAACAAGAAGGACCAGGGGCAAACTCCACAAAACCCAACCAAAATAAAGAAAAGAGAAACACAAAGACAAGGAAGCAATGGAAACACCGAGCTAACATAGAACAAAAGATAAAATGGCTATAAAAAGACCTCATATTTCAATAATCATCCTTAATGTAAATGTACTGATATCACCAATAAAAAAGGTACAGAGTGGCAGAGTGGATCAAAAAACAAAACCCAACCATATGCTGGCTCCAGGAAGCACATCTCAGTTCCAAAAACAAATATAGACTCAAAATGAAAGGATGAAAAATGATATTTCAAGCAAAAAGCATTCAGAGATAAGCAGGAGTAGCAGTACTAATACTGGATGAAACAGACTTCAAAATAAAAAAGGTAAAGAAAGATACTGAGGCACACTTCGTAATGATAAAGGGAATCATGCACCAAGAAGACATAACACTTATTAATATCTATGCTCCCAATCAGGGAGCCTTGAAATATATAAAGCAATTACAAACAGAACTAAAGGGAGAAACTTAACAAAACACTATCGTAGTAGGGAACCTAAAATCCCACTATTGGATATGGACAGATAATCCAAACAGAAAATCAATAAGAAAATAACATCCTTAAAGAATACATTAGACCAACTGGACATAATTGACATTTACAGAGCCTTTCATCCCCAAACAGCTGCTTATACATTCTTCTCTAGTACACATGGAACATTCTTAAAGATCGACCACATGCTAGGACACAGAGACAGCCTCAAAAAATATAAGAGAGTTGAAATAATACCAACCATATTCTGTGATCATAATGCTTTGTAACTAGAGATCAACTGCAAAAAGAAAGCGGGAAGAACCACAAATACACAGAGATTTAACAGCATGCTACTGAAGAATAACTAGGTCAGAGAAGAAATAAAAAGAGAGATCAAGAGATATATAGAAACATATGATAATGATAGGACAACATATCAAAATTTTTGGGACATGGCAAGAGTGGTCAGAAGAGGAAAGATCATAGCATTACAGGCCTATCTCAAAAAACAAGTACGAGCCCAAATGAACAACTTATGGCTTCATCTTAAAAAACTGGAAAAGGAAGAATAAATGAAGCCTAAAGTCAGCAGAAGTAAAGAAATAATCAAAATTAGAACAGAAATAAATTAAATAGAAACAAAAAAGAAAAAGGAAGAACAAATGAAGCCTAAAGTCAGCAAAAGGAAATAATCAAAATTAGAACAGAAATAAATTAAATAGAAACAAACAAAAAACTAGAAAAAAATACATGCAACGAGTTGTTTCTTTGAGAAGGTTAATAAAATTGACAAAATCCTGGCTAGACTCACTAAAGAAAAAAGAGAAGAGACACAAATAAACAAAATCACAGATGAAAGAGGGGAAATTACGACAGACTCTGAGAAAATACAAAGGATGATAGAAGAATACTATGAAAAATCATATATCACCAAAATAAATAACCAAAAGAAATGGAGCAGTACTTAGAGAAATACAACCTTCCTAGACTGAATCAAGAAAAAAACAGAAAATATAAATAGACTGATCAGCAGTATGGAAATAGAACCAATCATCAAAAACCTACCAATAAGTAAAAGCTGAGGACCAGATGGCTTCAACAGTGAATTCTACCAAATATTCAAAGAAGATTTAATACTTATTCTCCTCAAACACTTCCAAAAAATCAAAGATGAGGTAATACTTCCCAACTGATTTTATTAAGCAAATATCACTCTGATATCAAAACCTGATAAAGATACCACAAAAAAGAAAACTACAAACCGATAACTATCAGGAGCACACATACAAAATCCTAAATAAGATACTAGCGAACCGAATACAGCAACATATTAAGGGGATTATACACCGTGATCAAGCGGGCTTCATCACAGAGGCACAGGGATGGTTCAACATATGCGAATCGATTAATGTGGTACACCACATAAACATATTAAAGAATAAGAATCATATGATCATATCAATAGATGCAGAAAAAGCCTTTGACAAGATGCAGCATTCATTTATGATCAAAACACTTAGCAAAATCAGTACAGAAGGAAAGTAACTTAACATAGTAAAGGCCATATATGACAAGCCCTCAGCCAACATTATACTTAATGGTGAAAATCTAAAAACCTTCCCTCTAAGATCAGGAACAAGGCAAGGCTGTCCAATATCGCCACTGTTATTCAATATGGCATTGGAGGTCCCAGCAAGTGTAATCAGGCAAGAGAAAGATATAAAAAGCATCCAAATAGAAAATGAAAAAGTTAAACTGTCGATATTGGCTGATGACATGATTCTCTATGTAGAAAACCCTAAAAACTCCACAAGTACACTACTAGAAACAATAAACAAATACAGTAAACTTTCTGGATACAAAATCAACATTAAAAATCCATAGCATTCCTATACTCTAATGATGAAGTGTCAGAAAAAGAAGTGGAAAAATAATTCCTTTTGCAATTGCAACAAAAAGAATAAAATATCTAGGAATAAATCTCACGAAACATGTGAAGGACCTATATAATGAAAACCATTAGACCATATTAAAAGAAATCAAAGAAGATACAAAGAAATGGAACAATATTCCATGTTCCTGTATTGGAATAATCAACATAGTTAAAAATGACCTTATTACCTAAAGCATTATACAGTTTTAATGCAATCCCCATCAAAATCCCATTGGTATTTTTTAAAGAAATGGAACAAAAATCATCAGACTTGTATGGAAGCACAAAAGACCCCAATTTGGCAAAGTCATCCTGAGAAAAAAGAACGAGGCTGTAGGCATCACTCTGCCTGACTTCAAATTATACTACAAAGTGACAGTAATCAAAACGACATGTTATTGGTAGAAAAACAGACACACGGACCAGTGGAACAGAATCAAAATTCCAGAAGTAAACCCATATTTATATGGGCAAATAATTTTTGACAAAAAAGCCAAAAAAATACAGTGGAGAAAGGAAAGCCTCTTCAATAAATGGTGCTGGGAAAACAGGGAAGCTACCTGCAAAAGAATGATACTAGACTGTTGTGTATCGCTGCCCACCCAAATTATCTCAAAATGGATTAAGGACCTGAATATAACACCTGAAACAATAAAATGCATAGAAGAAAACGTAGGAACTAAACTCATGGACCTTAGACTTAAAGAGGATTTTATGAATTTGACCACGAGTGCAAGGGATGTAAAAGCTAAAAGAAATGAATGGACTATATCAAATTAAAAAGCTTCTGCTCAGCATAAGAAATTGTCAACAAGGTAAAGAGATCACCATCCGAATAGAAAATATATTTGTAAGCAATCCCTAAGATAAATATTTGAAAAGGTGCTCAACATTGCTAGCTATTAGGGAAATGCTAATCAAAACCACAATAAGATGTCATCTTACACATGTTAGAATAGCTGTAATCAACAAGACAAGTAACAACAAATGTTGTAGAGGATGCAGAGAAGGAGGATCCCTCATGCACTGCTGGTGGGACTGCAAATTGGTACAACCACTATGGAAAACAGTATGAAGGTTTCTCAGAAAACTAAGAATTAATCTACCATATGATCCAGCAATCCCTCTACTGGATATTTACCCCAAAGACTTGAAAACTCATATCCTAAATGATATTTGCACACCGATGTTCATAGCAGCATTATTCACAGTGGCCAGGACATGGAAGCAACCAAAGTATCCTACGATAGATGATTGGCTAAAGAAGCTGTGGTACATATATACAATGGAATATTACTCAGCCATAAGAAGAGATGCTGTTTGTGACATGGATGAACCTTTCAAATTGTAGGCCACAATCTCTGATGAATACAGATGCAAAAATCCTAAACAGAATACTAGCAAATCTAATGCAACCGTGCATTAAAAAATTATATATCGTAATGTAGTTGGGTTTATTCCAGGGGCACAAGGATAGTTCAACATATACAAATTGATTGTGATATACCACATAAAACATAAACAAGAATAAAAATTATATGATCATAACAAGAGATGCAAGAAAAACATTTGACAAGATACAGCATTCCATTTATGATTAAAATACTTATTCAGATGGGTATAGAAGGAATATACCTCAATATAACAAAGGCCACATATGTCAAACTCTCAGCTAATATACTAAATGTTGAAAATCAAAAACAAAACAAAATAGAAAGACAAGAAAACCTTCTCTCTACGATCAGGACCATGACAAGGCTTTCTGTTTTCACCACTCTTATTAAACATAGTGTTTAAAGTCTTAGCTAGAGCAATCAGGCGAGAGAAAAAATAAAAGACATCCAAATTGAGAACATGAAGTCAAATTGTCATTTTTTGTAGATGATACGATTCTCTATTTAAAAAAAAAAAGGAAAAAGAAAAAGAAAAAAAAGAAAAAAAACCTAAAGATGCCACTGAAAACTACTAGAAACAATAAACAAATACGGGAAAGGTTTAGGATACAAAATCAATGCACAAAAATTCATAGCATTCGTATTCACTTATAATAAATTTTCAGGAAAAGAAACAAAAAATTCCTTTTGCTAATACAACAAAAGTGATAGAATACTTAGGAATAAGCCTTATAAAGCATGTGAAGAATCTGTACACTGAAAATTTTGGACATTATTAAAAGAAATTGAAAAAGACCCAAAGAAATGGAAAAGTATATCATATTCATGGATTGGAAGAATCAATATAGGTAAAATGGTCATATTACCTATAGCTATATTCTGTTAAGCAATCCCCATCAGAATCCCAATGATATTTTTTAAATAAATAGAACAAAAATCATCAGATTTATATGGAAGCATAAAAGTTCCCAAATAGCAAAAGCAATCCTGAGAAAAAAGAACAAGTCCAGAGGTATCACTCTGCTCAACTTCAAACTATACAATAAAGTGACAAAAATCAAATCAGAAATATTGGCAGAAAAACAGGCACACAAAACAATGGAACAGAATTGAGAATCTAGAAATAAATTCCCATGTATATGGGCAAATAATTTTGACAAAGAGGCCCAAAACTTACAATGGAAAAAAGAATCCCTTTTTAATAATTGGTGGTGGAAAATTTACAAAGCCACATGCCAAAGAATGAAACTAGACTGCTCTCTGTCACCACATACCAAAATAAACTCAAAATAGATCAAAGACCTAAATATAAGACCTGAAACAGTAAATTGACTAGAAGAAAACAGAGGTACTAAACTCATGAACTTTGGACATAGGGAGGATTTTATGAATTTGAACTCAAAGGCAAAGGAAGTCAAAACAAAAATTAATGAATGAGACTGCATCAAACTAAAAGCTTAGACACAGCAGAAGGCACCATCAACAAAACAAAATGGCTACCAACTGAACGGGAGTAGTTATTTGCAAACATTGTCTCCAACAATGGACTAATATTCAAAGTATACAAAGAAATCATACAACTCAACAACAGCAAAAAAAAGCAAACAAACAATCCAATTAAAAAATGGTTGGAAGACCTGAACAGACACTTCTCCCAAAAAGACTTACAAATGACCAACAGAATGAGAAGATTATCAACTTTACTAGCTATTAGAAAAATGCAAATTAAAAACCACAGTGAGATACCACCTCATACCTTTTAGAATGGTTTTCATCAACAGGACAAGTAATAACAAGTGTCAAAGAGGTTATGGAGTAAAGGAGCCCTCATGCACTACTAGTGGGAATATAAATTGATACAGCCACTATAGAAAACAATACGGAGGTTTCTCAAAAAATTATTAATAATTTTAATGGTTACCAGAGAAAAAGGTGGTTATCAAAGGGAAAATGAGAGGAAGTAAACAGATAAGGTTAAAGGGGTTAAATATAAAGTGATGGAAGGGAGCTTAAGTTTGGGTGTTGAACACACAATGAAATATAGTTATGATATATTATTGAACTTTACATTTGAAACATAAATTTTAAACCAATGTACCCCAATAAATTTAATTTTTTTTCTCTCAACTGTTTCAGAAAGGTGCACATTGAAAATTTCATCTGCCCACATCCATTCAACTACTGTTGTCTTCCTATGTAAAAACCATTTGCTTTATATTATACACTTTTAGGAAGAAAGTAATGGCTGTTCTGTGGTGTGTAATAAACAATAAATACAATATTTTGGGAAAGCAATGCTAATGTGATAAAAGTTAATTCAGATATTGACTATTTCTACTCAGTTCTTTTTCTGTCTAAGGCATTAATACAATATACTGCATGTTCTTTTAATATTATTTGATGTATATGTATAAGTATTGACTTTTCTAACTGATTCTACAAAATAAATAATAGTCTTCCTAAACATATTGAATCTAATGAGAAAATACACATCCTTAATACTTAAATGTGTTTACTCTTGATACACTATTGACATTTCTACTACTTCTCATTGCCATATGTGCAAAATGTTTTTAGCTCTTTATGAAAATGTTAAAGAAGAAAGCATAGTAGTATCAGTAGACAAACTTTATAGTAATCCCTAAAATCTAGATATGTAAATTCATTTTTATTTCTATTTTAAATACAGAGTTATGGCAAAAAAAATATTGTAGCCAATGTATGTATCCTTCTGGTTTTTGATTGATAATCACTGTAAAAGGACACTCAGAATTAGTGTGCAATAAAATCCTTGGAAGACCTTCTGCAACATCTGTTGTACGAGATAACCACGTTACAGAAGTAGTTCAATATCAATTATACCACATGTTTCCAGAGGTTTGTTTTGTAATTTTTGTCTTCTCTTGTTTATCCTATATTTTGCATACTGCTCTCTCCTTGTATTTCACTTGAATTACTGTTTATAAAAAGGTACAGAGTTCAATATTAAAATGACCTTTAATAGCTTTTATGTAACAACCCTCAATAAACCATATCATGTTAACTTACTTCCCCATTTCAAAGAGAACATCTCTTATTTTACCTTATCCAAAATGGCATCTGATTCCATTTTCTCCAACTTCTAGTCCTCTATCGTTTTCTACTTTTTAAACCTGCCTTAATTATCTTCATAGGTAACCCTGAAACTATTAATTGTAAATAATGCTACAGTGAACAAAGAAGTGCATACATCTTTTTGAATTGGTATTTTTATTTTCTTTGGATAAATACCCAGAAGTAGAATTGCTGGGTCATAAGATAGTTCTATTTTTTAATTTTTTGAGGAACCCGCAAACCGTTTTCTATAGTGACTGTATCATTTTGCAATTTTCCTTTTATCCACATCCTCACCAACACTTGCTGTTTGTTGATTTATTGATGATAGCCATTGTTGTTTTAATTTGCATTTATCTGATAATTAGTGACATTGAACATCTTTTTATATGTTTATTGACCATATGTCCTCTTTGAAGAAAAGTTTGTTTAGGTTCTCTGCCAATATTTTAATCTACTTCTTAGATTTTTTGGTGTTACATTCCATGAGTTCTTTGTTAATTTTGAATTTTATCCCCTTACAGAATATACCATTGATTAATATTTTCTTTCATTCAGTAAGTTGTCTTTTAATCTTCTTGATAGTATTTTTTGCCTGCAATAACTTCTTAGTTTGATGTAGTCCTATTTATTTATTATTTTTTTTGTTTCCTATGCTTTGGAGAGATGTCAGAAAAAAATATATCTCACTAACAGCAATGTCAGAGAGTTTACTATGTTTTTTTCTAGGACTTATATGGTTTTGAGTCTTACATTTAAGTCTTTAATCCATTTTTAAGTTTATTCTTGTATATAATGTAAGGAGGTGGTTCAGTTTCATTTTTTTGCATATATCTGTGCAGTTTCCCAAAACCATTTATTAACTAAACTGTCTTTACCCCAGTGTATATTCTTGCCTCCTTTGCCAAAGAGTAAATGACCATATAAGTATGGGTTTATTTCTGGGCTCTCTAATTCGTTCCATTAATCTATGTATTTGCTTTTATGCCAGTGCCATGTTGTCTCGATTGCTATAACTTTGTAGTATTGTTTGATATCAGGTAGTGTGATACCTCCAGCTTTGATCTTCTTTTTTAGATTGCTGGGGCTATTTTGGAATTTTTATGGTTTCAAAAATATTTTGGATTAATTGTTCTGTGGAAAATGCCATTGGCATTTCGATAAGGGTTGCATTGAATTTATAGATTGCTTTGGACATTTTAATGATGTTAATTCTTCCTATCCATGAGCACAGTACCTTCTTTAATTTTTTCTTCAAAAATATCTTATAAATTTTCAGGTACATGTATTTTATTTGTTTGCTTTAATTTATTCTTAAGTATTCTATTATATTTGATGCAATTGTCAATAGGATTTTTTTTAAATTTCTGTTTCTGACAATTTATTATTGGTGTATAAAAATGCAACACATTTCTTAATATTAATTTTGTATTCTGCTCCTTTACTGAATTCACTTCAGTTGTAATAGTTTTTTAGTGGAATCTTAAGGTTCTCTCCTTATAGTATCATGTAATCTGCCAATAATGATAGTTTTATTTTTTCCTTTCCAATTGGGATGCCTTTCGTTTTTTGTTGTTGTTGTCTGATTGCTGTTGCTCGATACTATGTTAAATAGATGTTGTGAAAGGAGGCATTCTTGTCTTCTTCCTAATCTTAAGAAAAATGCTGTTAGCTTTTTCTCATTTTTAGTCTTAGCTGTGGGTTTTATATATGGCCTTAATTATGTTGAGGTATATTCCCTCTAGTCCTACTTTGCTTAGAGTTTTTATCTTAAATCAGTGTTGAATTTTGTCAAATGCTTTTTTTGCATCTACTGATGTGATCCTATGATTTTTATTCTCTATTGTGCTTATGCAGTGTATCAGATTAATTGATTTGTGTATATTGAAACTACCTTGCATACTCAGAATAAATCCCACTTGATCATGGTCTTTTAAATGTTTTTCTAAATTCATTTTGCTAATATTTTGTTGTGGACTTTTGCATTTTATGATATGAGTAATAGCCTACGATTTTATTTTTTTAAATGTCTGTCTATTTTTGGAATCAGTGTAAAATGAGATTGAGAGCTTTTTCTCTTCTTGAATATTTCTGGAATAATTTGAGAAAAGAGGGTGTTAATTCTTTTTGTATTTGATAAAACTACTTGTGAAGCAATCTGGTCCAGGACTTTGGTTTGTGGGGAGATTAATTACTGATTAAATTTTGTTAGTAGTAGTAAGCTGATTTAAAGTTTCTGTTTTTCTTTGATTTAGCCTTGAAAGTTTGTATGTTTTGGGGGGAATTTATCCATCTTTTATAAATTGTCAAGTTTACTGGCATATGAATTCAGTCTTTTCTTATAATCTTTTTTTTATTTTTGTGGTGTCAGTTCTCATTTCTTTATTATTTCTGATTTTATTTATTTTAGTCCTCTTTTTCTTTTTCTTTTTTCTTTTTTTTTTTGATGAGTCCGGTAAAAGGTTTACTTTTAGTTAGTGTGTTTTTAGCCCGTCTGAAGTGGATCTTTTATAGGCAGCATATGTAGGAGTCTCCCTTTTTTATCTTTTCAACAACTCTGTCTTTTGATTGGAGCATTAAAACCATTTACATCTTTTAGAGAAGATAATTTTATTTTTTATTAATTCTTAGGCATTCAATATTATATTAGTTTCAATTGTAAAACATAATGATTAGATATTTATGTAACTAACAAAGTGATCTCCTTGATTAATCTAGTAACCATGTGACATCATACATAGTTATTACAATTTTATCGACTATAATCCTTATGTGTTTTACATTTCCATGACTATTTTGTTTTTACTAATTCATACTTCTTAATTTCTTCCACTTTTTTATCCACATCTTTAACATCTCTTTCATCTATACCATTAAATCTAACATTCCTTTCGTCTATACCATATCTACGAATTTATTTCTATTTTTTTAGTTCATTTATGTTGTTTTCTAGATACCACTCATAAGTGAAATCACTTGCATTTGCCTTTCTCTTTCTGACTCTACTCAGAACAATGCCCTCTAGATCCATCCACGTTTTGCAGATGACAAGATTTTAATCTTTTTATGATTGAGTAATATTCCATTGTATATAGGTACCATTCATCCATTCATTGATACCCGGGTTACCTCCATATTTTAGTTATGGTAAATAATGCTGCAATGAACAAATGGAGCCCAATGTCCATTTGAAGGAGCGTTTTGAGTTTCTTCAGATTAATATCCAAAAGTGAGAATATCGGGTTATTCTGTCTCTTGTTATAGCCTTTGTTTTAAAATCAATTTTATCTAGTATGTTATTTTGTTGCCATGTTTGTGAAATATTTTTTTTCATCTGTTTCCTTTCATCCTGCATGTGTCTTTCTATCTGAAACGAGTCTCTTATAGGCAATATATTTAAGGGTCTTGTTTTCTTATCCATTCAAACCATTACTTTTTATTGAAACATTTAATGTATTAATATTTAAAGTAATTATTGATAGATATATAGCTGTTGACATTATTCATTTTTAATCTTTTTTCTTTGTATTCTTTTTAAAGAAGTCCCTCTAACATTTCTTGTAATACAGGTATAGTGGTGATTAACTCCTTTAGCTTTTCTTGTCTGAGAAGCTCTTTATTTGTCCTTCAAGTCTAGATAATAGTTTTGGTTGGTAGAGTAATCTTGGTTGTAGTTTTTGCATCACTTTGAATAGATCATGCTGATCCCTTCTGGCCTACAATGTTTCTCCTGATAAATCTACTGACAGTCTTATGGGAGCTTGTAGGTAACTAATTGCTTTTTCTTGCTACTTTTCAGATTCTTTGTCTTTAACCTTTGACATTTCAATTATGATGTGTCTTGGTGTGGGCCTCTTTGGGTTCATATTGTTTGGGACTCTGCTTTTCTTGGGCTTGTATGTCAATTATCTTTTTAAGAGTAGGACGGATTTCTATCATTTCTTCAAATAGGTTTTCAACATCTTGCTCTTTTTTCTCCTTCTGGTACCCCATGATGAAAATATTAGTATGCTTGATATTGTCTTAGAGTCCCCTTTTATTATCCTAATTTTTTTATTCTTTTGTTATTTTGCTATTCCAACTGGGTGTTTTCCTCTACTTTATCTTCCAAATTGCTGATTTGATTCTCTGCTTAATATAACATACTGTTAATTAATTTTAATATATATTTTATTTCTGTTATTGTCTTATTTTTTTGGTCTTGTTTTTACTTATGTTTTCTTTCTTCGTTTTTTAAATATCTTTTATTCCTTGTTTGAAGTTTTCACTGATTCATTGAGCATCTTTTTAACCAGTGTTTTAAACTCCGCATCTGGTGTAATGCCCTGTTTTGTTTATTTTATTTATTCATTTATTTGTTTGTTTGTTTGTTTGTTTGTTTTTGTGGAGCATTGTTATATTCTTTAATTTAGGATATGTTACTTTGTCTCTCTATTTTGGCTGCCTTTCTGAGTCTGTTTCAATGTATTAGAGGTTCTTTATCTCTCAGTTTTAGTAAAGTGTCCTTATATAGTAGGTGTTTTGAGGGTCCAGTGGCACTCTTTTCCTGGTCACCTGAGCCAAGTGCTTCATGTGTGCCTTTGTGTGAGTTGTGTGTACCTTTGTGTTTTAGTTGAGCTTTAATTGTTGTTTTCACATCAATGGGTGGGTTTCACCCTCATTCTGATTTGTTCTTAAGACTGGCTCTTACTACAGTGGAGAAGATGTTGTGTAGGGGCTAACCCTATGAAACAGGATTTGTTTTAAGAGCATTCTGGTGCCTGCCAAGTTTGCCCTTTGGGTGTGTCAATTTGGAGGTGTCTGTGCGGTACCTTGTTTGATTTAAAGCCGGAGACGATGTGCGTTGGTTCTGGGGCCTTTTGTAAGTGGTTCCATTGTAGGCCAAGTTCGTTCTGTGCCCTGCCCAGGGCTACTTGCTATGAGCTATAAAGTGATTTGCACATAGTTATTACATGTTCTGAACTACGAGGTGCTTGGGAGAGGCTATGCTGAAAACAAAAGGCTGGCTGCTGGTAATGCTGTGTTTGGGCTGTTTAACAAGAAAGTTCAAGATCTTTTGGGACCACATGCTGCTTGTTTGGGGGTTGTGAACCTTTGGGAGATTTTAGGAAAATTTGCAGCATAACTCAAGACAGGTTGTTTGTATGGAAAAGCAACTGTAAACGGCTCAGGTGGGCCCAAAAGTTGGGTATAATGGTGTCACAAAAAGGCAGCAGGGTGGTACAAATGGTGTTAGCTAGGCTAATGAAGTCTCAGATATGGTGCCTGCCTGCATGTGATGGCCAGGTGGTGGAAGAGTTCAACAAACTCTTCCAACAAACTGGTTTCTGCCAGCAATTCTGTCTGGGAGAATGCTGCCTCAACAGCCTTTGCCTTGGTGCTAAACAATTTAGTTTCTTCCTCTCTGTCCCTGGCACCTTTCAAGGTGCTGCCCTAGCACTTGAGCTCAAAGTGAGTGAGTTTATTATAAGAGAAGTTTGTACATGGACCCTTTAAGATGAATGTCTGGGGCTCCAGCAGCCCTTTGTCTCACTCAGCCACAATCTCTGTTAATTTTCAATGAAGAGTTATGAGGACTTTTCTTCCTGGCACTTGAACCCTGGGCTGGTATGCCTGGTGTGAGGCTGAGACCCTTTGCTCCTCAGGAAGGAGCTACATAGCTGATGTATCTTTCCTGATTTTTAACTGTTACACATGGGTTTGGGACCAGCCCTTTCTGCATCTCCACCTATCCTGCACATCTTGACTTGCCTTCTTCTGTATATTCTTTAATTACATAACCTGTGTTTATCTACACTTCTGTTAATTCTCAGTAAGCATTATTCTATAATTTAGTTGTAATTTTGAGGTGGTCATGATAGGAGGCAAGCACAGCCTTTACTTACTCCTCCATCTTGTTTGAAAGCCCTTGTAGTGTGTTTTTAGTGAAGCTAATAAAAGAAGGTAGTTTTTAAAAATATTGTTTTCTCAACTAACCATGAAATTGTAAAAAGAAAGTGTTTATATCCACAATATCATCCTTTTTATGCTTATTTTCAGCTTTCATATAACAAGAATTGTATGAATGTATAACATGTGGTCGGGCAAGGAACTGAAACCTACTGCTTTGGAATAAGCAGCAATTTTGTTTCGTTTCTTTGATAAGGAGCAGTGTTGGGTAGTGTAGCTTATTTGCCAGAGCAGAGAGGGGAGGAGAATTTGTGGTTAGGACCTTCTTTAAGTTCCTCCTTATTTTTCCAGATGTCAATGTATTGTATATAGGGCATTATTTTAGATCTTACACCACATTCCCACTATAAATAATTACCCTCTTCAAAATATCAATACTAGAACAAGATAGCACAATAAGAGTTGTCCCATTCATAACTCGCTCAGCAACAATAATTTGACAGTTTTCCAAGGACACAAGTGCCTTATATAAAATACCTTTAAGACTCTACTAAAAAAGCTGATATAATTAATCATAATTTGATAAAGTCACAAGATACAAAATCAATATAGAAAATTCAGTTACATTTATATATCTTAACAATGACCTATTTGAAAAACAAATTTAAAAAAAACGCATTTGCGATAGCATCAAAAAAAAAAAAAACAAAAACCCTATTTAGGAGGACACTTAACCAAGGGGGCAAAGGATTATACTGTAAAAATTATGACATTGATGAAAAAATGAAAAAAAGATACAAATAAACAAAAAGATATTTTGTATTTATAGAATTGAAGATCTGATATGGTTGAAATGTTTATATTACCCAAAATAATATACAGATTCAATAAAATCCCTATTGAAATTCTAGTAACACTTTTTTCTCAAAAATATAAAAAATAATAAAATTCATATGAAAGCATGGATGTCTCTGAAAAACCAAAGCACACTTGAGAGAAGAAGAAAAAAAAACTGAAGACATCACATTTACTGATTTCAAAATATATTACAAAGTTATAGTAATCAAAAAAGTGTGGTAGTGATGTAAAAAGAGACACATAAACCAATGGAACTAAAGCAAAAGCCCAGAAAAAAATCCACACATATAAGTTAAACTAATTTTGACAAAGGCACAAAGAATACACAATGGCAAAAGGAAAACTTCTTCAATAAATAGTGTTGGACAACCACATATCCCCATGCAAAAGAATAAAACTGAAGTTTTATTTTATACTCTACCCAAAAATTAACTTAAAAATCAATGAAATACTTAAATGTGAGACTTTAAACTATAAAACTCTTAGAAGAAGACATGCAAAAAATGTTTCTTGGCATTAGCCATGACAATATTTTTTGAATATGACACCAAAGCATAGGCAATGAAAGCAAAATAAAGAAGTAGGACTATATTAGATTAAAATACTCTGTATACAAAATAATAATAATAATTAAAAAGATATCATAACCTATAGAATAGGATAAAATGTTTGCAAATCATATATCGGATAAAAAGTTAATTTCTTAAATATATAAGAAATTCATACAACTTTATATATTTAAAAAAATGGCCCATTTAAAAATGAACAAAGTCCCTGAATAAATATTTTTTCCAAAGAAGACAGACAAATGTCCAGCAGATATATAAAGAGGTGCTCAACTTCACTAATTATCAAGGAAATGTAAATCAAAACTTCAATAAAACTTCACCTCATACATGTTAGGATGGGTATTATCTGAAACACAAATGATAAGAAGTATTGGAGCCAGTGTGGAGAAAAAGGTGTGAATGTAAACTGGTACAGACACTATGAAAAATAATATGAAAATTTCTTACAGAACTAAAATTAGAACTACCCTATGATATAACAATCCTACTTCTGGATATATACCTTAAAAAATAAAATCAATGACTCGAAAGACATTCATTCTGCCATGTTTATTGCATCATTATTTCCAATGCATGAAAACAATGTAAGTATTCATTGATGGATAAATATATATATTTTATATTTTATTTATACATATCACATTTTTCTTTATATACATATATTTTCATATGTAGACATATGAATGAGTGTTAGAATAATGAATTCTTATACAGTCATAAAACAGAAGGACATTTTGGTATTTGTGACAAAATATATGAACTTAGAGAACATTATGCTAAGTAAAATAAGCCAGACACTGAAAGATAAACATTTACATGTGGAATCCAAAAAATCTAAATTTCTAGATTAAAATGTAGAATGGTGGTGTTTGCCATAGCCTGATGGTGTGATGTATGAAAAAATGTTGGTCAAGGAGTAGGAACACTCAGTTGTAAGATGGAAATGTTCTGAAGACCTAATATGCAGTTAATGATTATACTTAATACTATATTGTGTACTTGAAATTTGCTAAAAAAGTAAGGTTCCAGTCAAGATGGAGGAGTAGGTAAATGCTGTGCTTGCCTCCTTCCATTACTACATTAAAATTAGAACCAAGTTATAAAAAATCAACCTGGAAAACCATCTGAAGATTAGCTGAAGAGAAGTCTTATAATTAAGGATAAAAAAAAAAAGAAGCCACGTTAAGACTGGTATGAAGAACAAAGAAGATGTGAAACGGGCTAACCACATACCCACATAAGTTTGAGAATCAAGAGGGATATTTCAACTGAAGAGGTATCCGCTGAGGAGTGAGGATTCTCAGCCCCACATAGGCTCCACAGCCCAGAGCACCAGTGCATGGAAAAAAATCCACATTTGGCTTTGAAAATTGGTGGGAATTCTGTCCATCTGGGTGAGACAGAAAGCTGCTGGAAACCCAGATGTCCACATAGGCCTTGACACACTTTCAATTCCAGACACTCACTCTGGGCTCTGGTGCAGAGACAATAGCTAGAGAGGTGAAAGACATGCAGGGAGACACTGACTGTGTGGCAGGAGGGACAGAACCATTATCCTTGTGTTGAGCACTCCTCCCGTGCAGCTGGTGGGCAAGCACCATCTTTCCTGGTTTGAACTCTCTTTCCATGCAGCTAAATCTAAATCTACATTGGCCTAGTGAACTACAATTCCTCTACCCTGGTGACTCTCTGGGACTTTTTCTTAACCAACGCACACGCTGCCTGAGATTATTTCAGCCAGAAGTAGCTAATGTTGGCACACGCTGCAGGTTTTTGTTGGACAACAGTCAAAACCACAAACTCCATTTGAATGGCAGCTGTTCTTGGTATGCTCTGTGACTTTTCCTGAGTGGCCCCAGGCTCAGAACTGGTGAAATGTGAATCTGCATTAACCTAGTAAATATCACTCACCTCACCCTGGTAACTCCCTGAGACCCTGTATCACCCAACTTGTGTACCACTCAAACATCCTTCAGTGCTTGAGTCTTACAAGCAGCCAACAGGTGGTGAAAGGCATCAGGGTGCCCCAGGCCTTTAGCCAAGCTATCCCAGGCCCAGTACTGATGAGAGTCGACTACAATTTACAGCATATCTCCAGGTTCAGCACAGGCAGCTACCTACTGCAGATCACTTTCTAGCTCCTACCAGGTAGCCCTAGGCTAATCAGAGGAAGCAGCTGACATTGGCTTGAAATGATATCCCTCCAAAGAAGCCCCAGAATAAACACACCCAAGGGACTACTTCAGACCACAACAGAGTAAGACAAATAACTCCACAAGTGGCACACCCAAAGGATGGTCTCAGCAGGCACCAGAGCCTGCTGGTACAAAAGCTGTTCTGTGGGGTCAGTATGTTCACAGCACCTTGTATGCTATGTTCATGTTCAATCCTAACAGCCAGTCAGCTTGAGAGCCAACCCCAATGACATGCAAACAGCAATTAAGACTCAATTACAACAGAAAGGCACATACAACTTACACAGAGGATATTCCTGGAGCACCAATCTCAGGTGATCAAGGAGACATCACTGCTGGCTCCAAAGGACACATTTACATAAGGCTCCCCTGCCAAGACTGAGATATGTTGCAGATCAACCTAATACTTAAAAGCAAACACAGAGAAGCAGCCAAAATAATGAGACAAAAAATTCGTCCTAAGTAAAAACAAAAAAAAGAGAGAGAGAGAAAACTCCAGAAAAAAAAAAATGAAATGGAAGTGAGCACTCTACCAGATACAGCATTCAAAAGACTGATTAAAAGGGTGTTCAAGGCACTTAGTGAGAACTTCAACAAAGATATTGTAAGCATTAAAAAAGGACAAGAAAACATTAAAAGAACCTGTCAGAAATGGAAAATGCAGTAACTGAAATAAATAATACAGTATAAAAAAATCAACAGCAAAAGATTAAGTCAGTGATTTGAAAATAAGGTAGCAGAAAATACACAATCAGAACAGCAAAAAAAATCTTTAAAAATATGAGACTAGTTTAAAGGACCTGTGGTACAACATCAAACAGACTGACATTTGCAAAATAGTGATAATAGAAGAAAATAGCAAGAAATTGAGAACTTATTTGAAGAAATACTGATGGAAAACTTTCCTAATCCAGTGAAGGAAATAGATATACAAGTCCAGGAGGCACAGAGTCCAAAACAAGATGAATCAAAAGAGGTCCAAAACAAGACACATCACAATTAAAATGTTCAAATTAAAAACAAAAAAGAGAATCTTAAAAGCATCAAGAAAAGGGCAATTAGACACCTACAAGTGATCTCCCATTAGACTGTCAGATGGTTTCTCTACAGAAACTTTTCAGGCCAGAAAGAATTGGCGTGAAATGTTTAAAGTAATAGAAAACAAGGACCTACAACCAAAACTACTTCACCTATTAAGGCTATGACTTGAAATTGAAGGAGAGATAAAGAGCTTCCCAGACAAGAAAAAATTAAAAAGTTTATCACCACCAAACACAAGAAATGCTAAATAGACTACTTTAAGGAGAGAAAAATAAAATACATATAAATAAAAAATGGCAATAACTATGTTCTTACAAAATCACTTTAAATGTAAATGGATTAAATGTTGCAACCAAAAGACATGCAGTAGTAGGTAAAAAAAAAAGAACTATACATACACTATCTGTAAGAGGCCCACTTCTGATATAAAGATACACACTGATTGAAAGTTAATAGATAGAAAAATATATTTCATGTATATGAAAAAAAAGCTGGGGTAGCAATACTTATATCAGACAAAATAGACTTTAAAATAAGATCTATAATACGAGGGGGAAAAAAGGACACTTTATAATGATAACGTCCACCAAGAGGATCTAACCCTTGTATGCACTTAATATAGAAGCACTTCAAAATATAATACAAATATTGATGGACATAAAGGGAAAGACTGACAGTAATAAAGCCATAGTAGGGACCTTTAACACCCTATTGACATCAATGGACAGATTTTCCAGAGAGAAAATCAACAAGGAAACAGCAGCTTTAAATGACACACTGAAGCTGATGGATTTAATTGATATTTTAAAAGTATTTTACCCTAAAGCTGCAGAATATATTTTTTAAGTGCATATGTTATGAAAACATAAACAAAAATTGATAAACATTTAGCCAGACTAATCAAGAAAAAAAAGGAAAAATGCTTAATTAAATAAAATCAGAAATGAAAGAGACAGATCAACAAGTGACATAACAAAAATAGAAATGATAACAAAAAAGAACTATTAACAATTATATTTTAACAAATTGGACAATTGGGTAAAATGGAAAAAAAAACTTCTGGAAACATATGATCTTTCAAGACTGAATCAAAAAGAAACAGAAAATATGAATAGACCAATTACTACTAATGAAATAGAATCGGTAATCAGAAAAATTCCAAAAACAAGAGTCTTGTACACAAGGACTTCATAGGTGAATTTTATCAAACATTCATGAAAGAATTAACACCTTTTATTAAACCTTCTCAAACTGTTTTTAAAATTCAAGAGAAAAGAAGAACCCCAAGTTTATTTTATGAGATCATCATTACCCTGATTTAAAAACTAGAAAAAAATCCTAAAATAAGTTATAAGTCAATATTTCCGGTGAACGCAGTTGTAAACATCTTTAACAGAGTATCAACAAATAAAATTTAGCAATACATTAAAAGTATTATACACCATGATCGAGTTGGATTTATTCCTGGAATGCAAGAATGACTTGATATCTGCTAATTAAATAATATGATACACCACATTAACAAATTGAAAGATAAATATTACATGATCATATCAATAGATGCAATAAAAACATTTGAGAAAATACAGCATCAATTTAGTATGAAAATTTTCAGCAAAGTGGGAATAGAAAGAACATATATCAACATAATAAAGGCCATATATGACAAACCCACAGCCAACATCATATTCAACGAGGAAAAGCTAAAATGTTTTTTATATAATTAGGAACAAGACAAAGATGTCCACTTTCACTCCTTTTATTCAACATAGTATTGGAATTTTTAGCTAGAGAAATCTGACAAGAAAAGACATCAGCTAACCAACTGGAAAGGAAAAAATAAAACTGTCATTATTTGTAGGTGACATGATACTACAGATAGAAAACCCTAAATTTTTACCAAAAAAGCTCTAAGAACTGATAAATAAATTTAGTAAAGTAGCAGAATACAAAATTAATATTCAGAAATTGGTTGCATTCTTATACATGAATAAGAAACTATTAGAAAGAAATCAAAACTTCATTTACAAGTGAATCAAAAAACAAAAGGAAAAGGAAATAAATAAGAATACATTTAACTGAGGGGGTAAAAGACCTGTACTAGGAAAATTATAAAACATTAAAGAAAGAAATCAAAGAAGATACAACAAAATGGAAGCATATACTGCACTCATGGATAGAAAGAATTAGCATTGTTAAAATATTTATACTACCCTAAACAATTTATAGATTCAATACAGTCCCTATCAAAATACCAATGGCATTGTTCTCAGAACTAGAACAAACAATTTAAAATTTATATGGAACCACAAAAGACCCCAAATAGCCACAATAATCTTGAGAAAGAACAAATTTGGAAATATTATGCAATCTTTTATCAAACTATACTATAAAGAGCATAGTAATCAAAACAACATGATATCAACATTGAAACAGACACATAGATCAATGGAACAGAATAGACAGTCCAGCTATAAACCCACACCTATATGATCAATTAAGCTATTGCATAGAAGGCAAGAATACACAATGGGATAAAGACAGTCTATTCAAAAACTGATGTTGGGCAAACTAGACAGATACAGGCAAAAAAATTAAACTAGACTGCTTTCTTATACAATTTAGGAGAATAAACTGAAAATAGATTAAAAATTTAAATGTTTAAGACTCCAAAACATAAAACTCATAGAAGAGAACATAGGCAGTTAACTGCTACAGTGTTCTTAGTAATATTTTTTCTGATATATCTCCCTGGGAAATAAAAGAAAACAAAAAATAAACAAATGAGTCTACAACATGAATGGACCTAAAGGGTATTATGTAAAATGAAATAAATCAGACAAAGGCAAATATAAAATCTCACATATATTTGCTTCATCTTAGTTACTTATTACTTTTAAATTTATATCTTTAGTATTCAACTCAAAAAAGTAACCTCAGTACCATCTCTTCAGCGAAACATTATTGATGGTCATCAAATGAGTAACTTTTGTTTTACTCGTGCAGCACTTTACATTCTTTATTTTAAATTTAGTACTATTTCTTTGTATTCAGAATAGCATTTGCTTGTATATATTGTTTCCTAACTTCAAAATATAAATGATTTGGAATTTAAGATTATGACTTTGCCAATTCTGTGCAGTGATTTTGAGTATTTTTTTTTCCCAATGAAAAACGTTCTCTACGGCAATTTTTTTTTCTGTATGCCAAGATTTAACACCATGCTATCATAGCATCATCTGTAGACAGTATAGAAATAAGAGCCAATTTTTGCTTTGCCTCATGGATATTCAGCCCAACTATGCAAATTTCTGGCCCTAGGATACTGTGCACAATGATAAATTTGCTCTTCGTATTTTAGTACATTAATTCTAAGCATTACATTTTCCTGGCCCCTGACTTCTCTAAAGGGTGTGTGTGTGTGTGTGTGTGTGTGTGTGTGTTTAAATCATTTAATCAAGTTTCAGGTGTCCTTCAAAATGGGTAGCTGGTAGAAATCTCAGCAGTATTTTTGTTAGAGGCAACAGAATGAGTCCTGCTGGTTTTCAAATTTATTGCTTCAATTATTGCAACTTTTTCCAAAAGTTCAGGGACTTATTTCACACCTTTGTGTTCCTATATTTTATTTTAAAAAATGTCTTGTTATTAGTAATAAATTAGAGATTGTAATTTTAATTGATATTTTTGTATTAATTCCTGTCAGTAAAATGACCTATTATGTTTACAGCTTCTCTATTTTCTACTTAAAAGATGCTTAAATGGAGTTAAAAAAGCAAATCTGAGTTAATTTTTCAGTTCTATCATTTCCATAGCCTTTCCCTTATGCCATTTTATCTTTACATGAGGCTGCAATATAATGTATGATATTGTTTGGTCTTATTGAAGAATAAGAGAATTTAATTAACATTCCTTTACATTAATAGGTAGCTCTTCTCGCTATATATACATTTTGCTTTACTTGGCCTTTATAAAGTAACTATCCCAACACTAGTATAGAAATACAGTTAAATTAAACCATTTGAAATTAGCAGTAGTCACTGTTTTTCATCTCTACCAAGTAATTTATTCAAACAGTTAAATGGTCTATATATTATAATCATCTTGTACAAATTCAATGCATATTCAATATTGAATGTCCAAGATATAAGCACCATAAACAACCAAGATAACATTTGTTTAAAAGGTGCAATAACTTTTGCCATGTGTTTGTTTCTCTGAAATACCTGTAATCCAATAAGTTATATATAAATTTCAACCATAATTATGGAATGTAGCTAAAAATATTTTTAATGATTATACTTTCTGCTGGTGTCATTTTGGGGTATTAATGCATTCATTACCTGATAAAAAACTGCTATTTAAATAGATATTTCCATGGTGATAAAGTGCCTGTTTTAAAATTAAAGAAATGTTAGGGTCTTTTTTCAAGGACCTAAACATCTTTTGTCACACACTTCTTGACTTTATAAAATTTTATCATATCTCCCACACCTTTCATCTTCCTAGATTCACAAGTCCTAATGTCGTTGCCAGGGTATGTTTACCTAACCAATCATTTTATCATTTTAGTTTCCCTTTGCCAATTTTTTTCCAGATGAGTTTCTTTGAACCCTCTTTTAGTGTTCCATAATAAAACGCCTGTCTAAGTGAGATACTGTCTTAAGTAGATACTACAAAACAGTATATCAGGAAGCAGTTATTTCTTTATTAACTATTTATTATAGTTCCTGCTAGGGTATGACAGTGATCATCTATTGACTATGTGTAATTATGAGTAGTGACATGGCTTCTATAGGAAGTAGAAATAGTACTTTAACATATACAGAGTGTAATTTTACTTGAAAATTTTATGAGAAAATTTTACATAAGAATAAATATCAGCATTAATATTTAAATTCAAGTGTCTTGTAATAGTGATTTGTCATGAGTAGGAAGTATAGAATCCAAACAATATTTAAAAATTGTGACATAAATTGATTAGTCTTGTGTAGACCCAAATTGGTTAAGCTACCTATAATTATGTATTTTAAATTCTTAGTATTTAAAATATTGAATTTCTACTTAATTTATAATTAAAAGTGAATGAAATGCAAATAACATTTAAGAAACCAAATATAAAATTAAGAGAGAAAACAAGGGTTTAGTTTGAACTGTGGTATTCTACTCCTTGGTTGTTAATTTGTTCCATGACCTTCAGTCAGTTACCACACTGTGTCACAGAGGATATAACAATCATGACCTGCTTCACAGGGGCATGCTATACCTTAAATGATGTGTGTTAAGTGTCTAGAGGTACTTTAATGGAACCCATTATTGAAATGTAATTATTAACATTTAAGATAATGAAGTTAGTTTAGATAGTTTAGCCAAGCCTGGTATGAAGATGATTTCTAAGTTCAAGAACAAAAATTCCCTGATACAAAACATTTTAAAAATAAAATCATAATTGACTTATTTGCTAACCTTAGCTGCATCAGGGCTTGGAGTTTATTGTTTGTCTCTGATCAAGTGCTTTGCAATCAATGTGAATTACTACGGAGATGCTAGAAGATAATTTTGCAAAAATGTCAAAAATGCAAGGTTTGGGAGAGCTGCATAAGCTAGAAATGACTATCGATTTTGTAAAGGTTGGTAAATTACTACTATAATGCCTGACTTTAAGATAGATTGCAAATTTTGCTTTTTAAGCTAGATCAACTTTGATTTTAAAATTCAGGAAAGGTTTATTGTATTATATGCATTAATTTTATCCATAAGAAATTTAGAAGGTCATGTGCTTACCTAATAGAAACTAGTTGTGACATTCCTAGTAGAACTCTTCCTTCTACTCAACAATTGATTCCTGTCTATACAGTTCAGCAGGCTTGTCTTCATACTCAGAGAAGAGATTAGACTAAAAATAAGTTTAAAAAATAAAAAATATATATTATTTTCTTGAAATGACAAAAAATAACAAAAAGCATTATCAGAAAATGTTCTGAGTAATGTACATTCGATCTTAAGGAATGTCATACTTATCTTTCTCATTTTAAATTATTTTTTAATTGATACCAATTGATTTTTAATAGCAAAAAATGTCTAGAACAGAGTCACACAAACTGAAAATTAAAAGCTTAGATTTTCTCCAATTAGATCTTAGTTTTTAGTCACAATGTAAAAACTTTCAGTGCTTTTAAAAGTACATATGTGCATAATGCAGCTCCACCAGTCAAGATGACAGAGTAGGTAAATGTTGTGCTTGCTCCCTCTAACAACCACATAAAAATTACAACTAAACTGCAGAACAACCATCATTAAGAATCACCTGAAGACTAGCTGAATAGAATTCTTATAAGTAGGGATATACAGAAGAAGTCACATTGAGAATGATAGAAGGGGTGGTGATGTGTAACATTCTGGTATCATAGAAACGAGTAATGGTTAAGAAACAAGAGGGCACATATGTGGAGACAGAGAGAAATCTAATCATGGGTGGTGAACACACAATGCAGTATATATATGACTTACTGTTGAATAGTACATTTGAAATGTACTAGATTTCATTAACCAAAGTCATCATAATAAAAATAAATAAATATGAAAAAATAAATAAATATGAAAAAAAAAAGAAAAAGAAGAGGGATATCTTGGAAATCAACCCTGAAAAGTGACAGATCTCCGTCTCACACCAGGCTTTCCAGTCGAGCATTTAAGTGCTGGGAAAAGAAGTCCGCATAACATCTGGCTGTGAAAACCAGTGGAGATTGTGGCAGAGTGAGATGGAGGGCTGCTAGAGTCCTAGACATTTCTTTAAAAGGGCCTGCGCATAAACTTACTCACTGATGAACTCACTCACTCTGAGCTCTAGCCCTAGAAAAGCAGCTAAGAAAGTGCCAAACACATATGAGGAGAAACCGAATTGTCTGGCTTCAGGGAGAAAGCTAGAGCAGCAGCAGCTTTCTCCTAGAAAGAAGTGTTGGCAGAAAGCATTGTTTCTTTGTTGAGCCCACCTCCAACCCAGCCTGCAGATGCAAACAAATGCCATATTTGAGTATCCATCAACTTAGCTAACATCATTTGCCCTCCCCTGATGATTTCCTGAGACACTACCCCCACTTTTGGGCTAATCCAACTCACTTCCAGTGGCTTTTTCACACAAACGGCCTGTCTTGGCTCATGCTGCAAACTTTCCAAAAATCTCTCAAAGGTTCATGAAGCCTAAAAAAGCAGCTTCTAGCTTTGGCATGCTCTGAACCTATTGCTAAGCAGTCCAAGCCTGGTAGTAGCGGTAGACAGTCTTCATATGCAGAATAGCCTCTGCTAGGCAATTCTAAACCCATCACAAGTGTCAACCCTCTGCAGATCAATTGTTTACCTCATACTAAGTAATCCTGGGCAGGTCACAGGAAGTAGCTGAGTCCTGCAATGGAGTTCCTCCCAAGAGGTTCCAGAACCAACACACCTGGTGGCCAACTTTAGACCACATCAGAGCGCCACCCAAAGATAGACACACACACACACACACACGCACACACGCACACATGCACACACGCGCGCGCGCGCGCGCGCACACACACACACACACACACACACACACAAAACATACTCAAAGGGCAGACTAGGCAGGTGCCAAAACCCTGCTAAAGCAAATTCTGCTTCATAGGGTCATCTCTTGCACAACAGCTGCTCCATTGTAGTCAAGGTCAATTCTCACAACAAATCAACCAGAGGGTCAAATAGCAGCCATGACTCAAATACAACAGGAGGGCACATACAAACCATAAAAGGAACACACCTGAAATACCCAGCTCAGGTGACCAGTAAGACGGTGTCATTGGGCCCCACAGGACACCTAGTATTTAAGGACACTCTACCAAAACTGGGAGACATAGCAGCTCTGCCTAATACATAGAAACAGACACAGAGAGGTAGCCAAAGTAGGTAGACAAAGAAACATACCCAAAATGAAAACATAGAACAAAGCACCAGAAAAAAAACAAACAAAATAAAAACAAACAATCTACCAGATGCAGAGTTTAAAACCCTGATAACCAGTGTTCAGTGGTGTTCAATGAAATTAGAAGAAGAGTAAATGAACTCTGTGAGAACTTCAACAAAGTCATAGGAAACATAAAAATGGGTATAGAAAACATAAAAAAAAAACAGTCAGAAACAAAGAATACAATAACTGAAATTAAGAATACATTGAGATCACATGGTGGCTGGGCTGGGGAAATGACGGCTCCAGGAGAGAGTGGGGCTTTGGGTGGCAGCAGCATGGAGGAGGCATTTATGACTTTCTACAGTGAGGTGAAACAAATAGAGAAGAGAGATTCGGTTCTAACATCCAAAAATCAGATTGAAAGATTGACCCATCCTGATTCCTCCTACTTCAATTTGAACCCATTCGAGGTCCTTTGGGTAGATCCTGAAGTGACGGATGAAGAAATAAAAATGAGGTTTCAGCAGTTGTCCATACTGGTGCATCCTGACAAATCAAGATGATGCTGACAAAGCACAACAGAGTTTTGAAGTTGTGGACAAAGCTTACAAGTTGCTACTGGATCAGGAACAAAAGAAGAGGGCCCTGGATATAATTCAGGCAGGGAAAGAATCTGTGGAACATACTGTGAAAGAGAGAAAAAAGCAACTATAGAAGGTAGAAAAACCTACATATGTGGAGGAGGATGATCCTGAAATGTTCAAACAAGCAGTATACAAACAGACTATGAAACTCTGCTGAGCTGGAAATTAAAAGGAAGGAGAAGCCAAAGAGATGCATGAAAGGAAGCAACAAAGGGAAGAAGAGATTGAAGCTCAAGAAAAAGCCAAATGGGAAACTGAGTGGCAGAAAAACTTTTAGGAAAGTCTAGATGGTCATGTGAACAGCTGGCGAAATTTCCAAGCAAATACAAAGGAGATGAAAGAGAAGAAAAATCGGACCTTCCTGAGACCACCGAAAGTAAAAATGGAGCAGCGTGAGTAAACACCTGTGGTCACAGCCATAGAATCTTCCCCCAACTGTCTCTCTTCCTGCTTTGAAGGACTCATTCTTTTCTTCCACTTTCATCCAACATGGAGTATTATTTGCTTTTTTAGTTCATTTTGTTTTCAATACAATTTAATATCAATCAGAGTAATTCTTTTGTACATTGCAATGAGGAGCTCGGTTTAAAAAGAAACCTTTTCCCATCCCCTACCCCTAGACCAACCAAGATATTGGAAGGTGCCACCATTGGTACTGCCTTCTCTTCCCACATCCTATAACTTAGTGTTTTGTACTTCACTGAATTGTGATGGTTAGAAACTTCATGTAAAGTTTGTAGAAATCATCCATTTAAACATATTGCTTAAAATGGTGTTTCCGTGACTTCAGAGGCAAGCCTGGGCCACCTTAGGAAGCCCCTTTGCTTCAGTGCCTTACTCCTGGATGTGGCATCCTTGGAAGCCCCATATCAGACAGGGAAGGCAGTGGGCGCAAAGCAATCACTGGATGCCCTGATGTCCTGTGGCATTTGATATGCGTCTCTTATCTGACTGACCAGTGCTCATGGCATGTATCTCCAAGCCACCTAAAACTCTTCACTATCCAAAGAGCTAGTGGTTCTTCATCCCACTATCATTGTGTCCTAGCCTGTCTGCATTCATTAGTGATAATATTCTGTATGTGTAATAAATTTTTATACCCTAAAAAAGAATACATTATAGAGAATGAATAGTAGAATAAATAAAGCAGAGAATTTGGATTAGCAATTTAGAGGAAAAGGTAGCAAAAAATACCCAGTCAAAATGGCAATAAGAAAAACGCGTCCAAAAAAAAAATGAAGATAGTTTAAGGAGACTCTGGGCCAACATCAATCATACAAATGTTTTACATCATAGGGATACCAGAAGGAGAAGAGAGAAAAAGAATTGAAAATTAATTTAAAGAAATAATGATGGAAAAACCTTAACCTGGTGAAGGAAATAGACATATAATTCCCAGAAGTTCAGTTTCTCAATAACATGAACCCAAAGAGGCCCAGGCCAATACACATAATAACTAAAATTCACAAGTTTAAAGACAATGTGAGAATCTCAAAAGCAGCAAGAGAAAATAAGTTAGTTACCCATGAGGGAGACCCCATTAGACTGTCAGTTGATTTCTCAACAGAAACTTTGAAGTTCAGACGTATTTGGCAGTAAATATTCAAAGCGATGAAAATCAAGAACCTACAAGCAAAATTATTCTACCCAACAAAGCTATTATTTAAAATTAAAGGACAGATAGAGAGCTCCCCAGACAAGAAAATGCTAAAAGAGTTCAGCAACTCAAATAAGTATTACTAGAAGAAATGTTAGAGAATTTTAAGAAGGAAAAAATAAAAATAAAAATCGTGAAGAATAAAATGGCAGTAACAACAGATTTATCAACAATTACTTGAAATGTAAATAGATTAAGTGCTTCAATCAAAAGATATAGTGTGGCTGAATAGATAAGAAAACAAGATATTTTTCATATGCTGCCTACTGATGACTATCTTCAGCTTGAAAGACACACACAGATTGAAAGTAAAGAGAGGAGAAAAGATATTTAATAAAAATGGAAACAAGAAAAAGTTAGGATAACAATACTTATACCAGACAAAATAAATTATAAAACAAAAGCTGTAGCAAGAGACAAAAGGATCCAGTTATCTCACTTCTGGGTATTTATTTGAAGAAATACAAAACACTACTTCTAAGGGACATATGAGTCCATATGTTCATTTCCGCTTTATTTGCAATAGCCAAGATATAGAGGCAACCTGGATGTTCATCAACGGATGAATGGATGAAGAGAAGGTGGTACAATTATACAATAAAATATGACTTGGCCATAAAAAATATCTTATCATCTACAACAATGCGTTTGGACCTAGACTGTATGGTGCTGAGCAGAGTATATTAGACAGAAAGATGAATATACCATATGATTTTACTTTCCTGTGGACTCTAAAGAACAAAATAAGAAAAGCAAAACAGAAACAAACTTATAAAAACAGAAAACATTTTGATGGTTTCTTGATAGGAAGGGTTTTGGGGGTTAGGTGAAAATGGAGAAGGAATTAAAAAGTTCGAATTGATAGTTACAAAATAGTCATGGGAATGTAAAGTATAATATAAAGAATATAGTCAATATTGTTGTAATAACTATGTATGGTGTCAGATGGGTACTAGATTATCAGGATGATCACTTGTAATTTATATAAATGTCTAATCACTATTTTTATGTTGTATACCTAAAACTAATTTAATACTGATTGTCAACTTTAATTTAAAATTTAACAAAATTATAAAAGTACATAATGTCATGTTTTGTTAGGGTTTACTTTTCATTTATATTCGCTAAAAATTTTAGAAACAATACATTAACAACTGCAACAAACGTCCATGATATCACTTTTCACAATTAACAAAATTATTCTATATTTGTGAAAACATTTTTTATTTACTATTTTATGGTATATATGTATCTAACATGAAAAACATCATTTAAAAGTCTTTATTTTTTTCCTCAGTTTAATTCTCCTCCCAACTTTATCGGAGCATATTACTAGTATGAATATTTTTATTATTACAATATGGTTTAATATTTTGTTACATGTGTGTATATGTATATATTAGTAGTTTTAGTATTTGCATGTTTTAAATATATATTAATGGCATTATATTGCTTGTATCGTGCAATTTGGTTTTTCACATATATTTTATTCTTACATATTAATGTTTAGGCATATAAACCTATTTCATTCATTTTCACATATATAGTAAATATTCCATTGTATTCATATACTATAATATTCTTATATTTACCTTTACTGATAGGCATTTAGATTGCTTTTATTGTTTTTTGCCATTACAGTGTGTAAATGTCTTCTGATGCACATGTTCAACTGTTTTTTGGTGGTATGTACCCAGGAGTTGAAATACTAGATAATTATATATATATATATATATATATATACACACACACACACACACACACACACACACACACACACACACATATATATATATATATATTTAAAATTTTACCAGATACTATACATTGCCTTCCGAAGATTTTATGTCAATGAAAACTGTCTTTAATAACACATAAGATTTAAAAATTTTAAATATTATATTATCACTTGGCAAGGAAATACAGACTAGTGTACAATGATCGAATGTATATGTACATTTTAATTTGTTAATGCTGCCGGACTGGTTGTCTTAAACCACATAAATTAGTTTTTCACAGTTCAGGATGTTTGATTTCTTCTGAGGCCTTTCTCCTTTGCTTACTTCTCGCTGCATCCTCACATTGCCTTCCTTCTGCACTCATGCATTTGTTGTGCCTCTTTACATATCTAATTTCATCTTTTTATGAGAATATCAGTAAGATTAAATTAAGGCCTACCCATATGACTTCATTTAACCTATATTACCATTTTAAAGGCCGTCTCCAAATATAGTCACATTTTTGGGTATTAAAGATTAGGAAATCAAAGTAAAAATTTTGGGAAACACAATTTAGCTCATAATATTGTGTATTTATAAATTATATACAAAAATTTGTGTTCCTCAAACATATACATATAATTTAGAAAAATAATAGAAATATTCACTTAATGAGTATGAGATTGGAATTTTTTTTTAAATAAAAGCAGATTTCCACTTTAAAATTTAGAATAAGAAACATGAAGAGCTCTATTTCTGAAAATGGAATCTGCTTTTCTCCATCTTGTAGCTCACGCATCACAACACTTTCCAAAGATGTTATAAATGTGTTCTCTTTAAAACTGAATGCCTGTTATCTAAATTTTAGAGGAAAGTTGCTAATGAACCAAGCTAGCCATATAAACCCAGTTGAATTTTACAGTTTTAAAACCAAGGGAGCAAATGGTTATGTATTTCAAGTAAGATAGTACAGAGACAATGCTTTAAAAATGAATAATGTTATTAATATAATTTGGCAATATATAAAGGCACTCCACGTGCAATTGACACAAATCTTTTAAATAGAAAACTTAAAGATATTTGTTCAAATTGTTAAATAAAAACTTGACAATAAAACTTTTGCTCATTTTTCTGGATATTCCAACTGAAATTCTTTTAAAATCTAGAGGTTAAATGAAATATTAGACACAGTTTTTAAGCTGTCATTCACATTTCACTTTCCTTTAATAAAAAAAAAAAGTTTATCTCAGTGACTTGAGTGCCTCAGACCTAATACCTCTTTTTTATTAAGAAACATCTGATCATATCTTTGTTTAGTTTCCTGCCTCAGTTCCAATTTTGTTTTAGCTTGTTTCTGATTCTGTGTTACATTAGTGTATTTCCAATGAGAGTATAATAAATAGAAAATAGACTCTTTCTATTTTCTATAAATAATAGAAAATGTAAAACAAAAAATTAAACTCAGTGTAACAATATTTTTCATTGAAGATGTGTACATAGATTTGAATATAATTTTACAAAAAAATCCTATGTGGTCAATAAACTGAAGTTATAGAAATACCAACAGTTCAAATACTTTGACTTTGTACTTAGACCACCCTAGATATAGTAAACGCATTTCAAATCCTAGATATTTGATTGTTGAAATACATTTTTTTAAATAAAATCTTTATTACTAGTTTTATTAAATTAATGTAGGGAGGAGGCAAGAGAATTAAAGTAGTAAATCAACTACATTCAGAAACTGCAATATGCTGATCAACTTTGTACCCAGGATATGAGGACACCTGCAGAGGAAGATTTCTGTTGGGATTGCTAACAACCTATTTCCCACACTTGTGAGGAGGAAACAGGCCGATCCACACAAAATAAAATATTTCCCTCTCACTGTTTTTACTCTGTCTCTCTCAGTGCTTTTACTCTCAGTGCCTTTATCTCTCTCAATGTTCTCATCTCTATTGTCTCTTTCTCTCTGAGTTTCTCTTAGGCTTTCTCACTCTCTGCCTCTGAGAGGAGACCACACTATGTCTATGGAGTGTTACTCCTTCTCTAATAAACTTTCCTTTTGGCATGTGTGTTGAATTCTTTCTACACTCTCTGCCAAGAACCATCTTCTTCTGTAATACAGGGCTTGGTCTCCTCCACACCCCCCGCCACTTGGAAGAATTTGCCCTGTCCTGCATTGAAATTAAACAAGAAACAGTCTTTTTGCAGTTGGATAATAGAGATTGCATCTGGTAATTTTTTATTAGATTATTATTTTATTAGATCATTATTAGATTAGAAAGAATTAAATTATGATTAATAAAATTAAAAAAATAATTATAATACAGATTAATTTCAAAGCTAAACTTATCTTTAAAAAAATAAGATTTAATCCACGTGTTTAAATATACCTGTATATCTATTAATATGATACATAATAATGGTTTTGGTCATTTGAAAACCAAAAGTATGTAATTGAAGATCTATTAACAGCCACATTGCCTGAAAGTACTATTTGTTAAGAGAATTACATGATGACCAATTATATCCAATCAATCTTGAAGGATAATTCTTTCTTTTGAAGGTAAAAAAGTTATCATTAAACTTTTTTCCTCAAACATTAACAATCTAACTTGTCTTTTACAATGTACAGTTTTTAAATGAACACTTTTTTGAGTACCAGACTTGTTTCGATTTAAATAAAACTAATATACAAATTTATAAAGAATATCTTATATAAATGTTCAAACAAAATTAAAATAAAATGTTTTCCCTTAAGAATATCAACACAATCTAAAAATAGGGGTTAAGTTTTTATTTTCTATAATCATAGTCACAAAAATTCTAACCTTGAAGTATGTCTTTTTCTCAATTAGAGATATATTGACTTTGCTTTAACCTAAAGATTGATCATCTAGTTCCCTGGTCCAGTAAAGATTAGAAGTAAAACAAGAAGAAACTGGGGGGGAACTGTTAAAGGCATTTATAATGGTTGCAGGAGAAATAACAGCTCAAATGTGACTTCAAGGAAAACAATAGAATAGCTAAAAGATAGCCATGAACATTATTCCTATATAGTACAATAAAAGATGTATTTAATATGTATTTTGAGTTATCAAGAAGTGGTTAGATTATGTTAATTGTCTTATATTAATTGGAATATCAGGCAATAAAATAAATATTAAAAAGCTTTCTGTCAAAATGACATTTAATTTTAATTTTATTATCTTGAAATCTAGTTACTTGCCATCCTCATTGAAGTCAAGCAAAGTTAATTATTCTATATTTATGTGACTTAAAAAGAATTTAATATTTCAGAAAGGATAGTGCTTTCTTGTGATTATATTAAATTACACTTTCATTCCTAAGCATTTCATTTTAAAAATAAAAGTTTAAAGTTTCTTATATTTGATAATTTTTTAAAATACTTTTTGGTTTGTTAATGTGTTCTGTATCTTGGAATCTGTATATTTGTCCCTTTGATGTTTGGGGAATAATTTGGAGCAGTATTTGGCAACACATTTTATATTAAGGATATTTTAATTGTGTTCATTTGGTCCTGCTGATGCCAGGAATGAAAATTAGAGACATGTAATGCTTTTTTTCGTCCGTGAACTATTGTTGAAAAACATGGAATTATTTTTAAAGAATATGTCCAATAAATTTTATTAATTTAAACCATAAATAAAAAGCAATCAAAATAAGCAAATAAAAAAAATTCTCCAGTAGAGCTATTTCATAGGATTTTTCATTATTATAGGTAAGTTTTCAAAACTTGAATTTTTTGCAAAAGTCTTGAAGTCACAATATTAAGGGAAATAAATAATAGCAGACTAATAAAAATGTAATTGGAATATATCTGACTCTTTTAATTAAAAGTGAATATACTTTGTCCTTCTTCGTTAGTATATGCTTTATTCAAAAATTCTCAATCAATTTTCTGTCAGCCTCAATCATTCTTCTATATCTTTTTTCACCAATTTGTCTGAATTAGTTACCATATTTTTCAAGTAGCCCTTTCAAGAATAATTCTGGTTCTACTTTTATCAATCTCTTGTTCTTTATGTTTTCTTTCTTTATTCAAATTCACTTGGACTTCCACAGGAAATTGCCAATGAGGTGTAAATTCCTGTGTGAGAAACTGTTTTTCACCCTAGCGCAGCAGGTTAACCACAGACACTTTCTAAAGTTTTGAAAGAGATGGTGATTTTGACATTTTATAAGTAGCTAAAGACAAAGAAAACACTCAGTATAGATTAGTGGGAAAATCCTGGACTGTAAATCAAAAGTCCGAGCTACATATTACTTTGGGTAAATCTCTTCTCTGAACATCAGATACCTTTAATAACATAAATTTGGGTTTGAAGTAGACATTTCCATTTAAACTCTAAAATGCTATAAATATGATGGCAAATTATGAATCGATGTGTTTCCCTATGTTATTCACTTCATTTCCATTAATCACTTGCTATCATAACACATATACAAAGGCTAAGTTTCAAATTAGCATCCATTGTAAATATATCTGTATAGATATAGATAGATATAGATATAGATGAGACATAGATATAGATATAGATATA
>NW_011889533.1:190889-198065 GCF_000151845.1 Pteropus vampyrus | reverse complement strand
GCTGACACAGAAAAATAACTTTTTAATTTAGTTTCTCAGTCTAAAATAATTCTACCTGAAGGATTTAATAGTATATCTAAATGTTAACTACCACTCTGAAAAAACGTCATTCCTACTTAACATTCAACATTTTCCATCATAATATGGAAGAGGGCTGAACTTCTTAGTTAATAAATGCCTATAATTATACTTGAGAAGAACCCATCTGTGTATTCTGTGATTAATTCCTAGACTTATTTAATGGTTTAATTCTTGTAACCAATTAGAACAATTCCATTTACACTATCAATATCTCACAAATAGTAAATTAGCAATTTAGATGTAAGCAAAATACTTGAACTTATGTAGTAACCAAGTTAATGAATAAAATGTGCACAAATAAACCTGTGTGAAGAAAAGAGTGGGTTTCTAGAGAACACTGTGCACTGAATAAAAAAAAATGGAGGTTAAATATAAGAAAGATCTTATATATGACATATCTTAAATATAAGATACAACCTTCTTATACAACCTTCTTTTATGTTACACTTTTACCACTTTAAGTAAAATAGTTACTCAGGAGTATGTCAGATAATTTGTCACCACTTGTCATTTAAAAAATAATAAATCATGTTTTTTAGAGAAAAACTGCCAGCCTCAGTTTTTCTCAGTAAATCAAAGAATATACACTGAAAATTAATTTTTTCCTTAAGTGCCTTTTAATTAAAATTAATATTTACAGAGCTTTTATTAGTGACTGAGTTAATAAAAGCTCATTTTTTGAGGACACAAAGGTAATTGAGTCTTTGTTTACTCCGTAAAAATGCCTAAATCACATTTGCTTTTGACTCTACAAGAAACAACTATGTGATTTAGAGATTTTTCTTTTTACTGATTAAATTAGTATAAACCATTTCTATGGATATTGTTATCATCAACTAAAACAGTGCCAAGATTAATAAATCTTTATTGAATAAATGAGAGTTTTTAGCCTGGGAACAATGATGCTTACCTTCTTCACAATTTCAAATGCAGATTTAAATCTCCTGCTTACTTTTTGATAGTGATATTATGTAATAATTTCTTCCAGTTTGAAATCTGAATATTGAGTATATCAGAAAGAGTTAAACTACCTTAAATACTTTGCTAGCTGTCAAAAGGACACCTGATAACTATATTTATAATTTATTCAGAAGACTGAGTTAGAATAATCACTAATTTGTTTAACAGGAGCTCCAGACTGACTGATTTTAAAACTGAACTCTACCTATGTGACATTAAGAAAGTTATTAATTCTAACTGGGGCTCAATTGTCTCATAATCAAAGTGGGGGTAGATATTTTCCATAGTGGTGGCTGATTTTAAATTGATATAAAAATATGTCTGTTTATAGTCATGAGGAAATAATAACATCTTACAATCCCTTTGAATATTGATTGACTCAGGAACTATAGAAAAAATATAAAACGCTTAAAAACAGTTATTACAGACATTAGGAAATAGATGTCACAGGATCTCTCCATGCTTACCATTTAACAGCATTATGCTAAAAATTGAAGATAAAATGTTTAACAACAAGGAATGCTTTCTGCTCTCATGGAGTTTAATAACTAGTTATAATTGCTTTGGAAGTACTTTGTCTTGAATACGTTTTGAAAGTCTGTGTGAATAGATAGCCCAGAGGATTTGTAACTGCATTATTTAATTGTACTTCTTCAATCTGAAAGTAAGGATGGGATATAAATAAGTTTAAAAACAAGGTAATTGACTCAATTAACTACCTTATTAGAATGCTTGTATTTACTAAATCCTCTGATGTGAATTTTAAAGTATGAGACTTTTTTTTCATCAAGTGTGATTTATTCAAGGGATGAAAAGATGGTTCAACATCCACAAATCAATCAGTGTTATCCATCACATTAACGAAATAAAGGATAAAATTTATACTATTATCTTATAGAAGAAGAAAAAGCATTTGACAAAATTCAACATCCATTTGTGATAAAATCTCAAGAATGGATATAGAGGAAATGTACCTCAACATAATAAAGACTATATATAATAAGCCCACAGCTGATATTCATATTCAATGGTGAAAAGATGAAGTTCTCATCACAAGAAAAAAATTGTAGCTATGTGTGGTGATGGACATTAACTAGAATTATTGCGGTGATCATTTTGCAAAATAAGCATATATCGAATAATTGTGTTACACATCTGAAACTAACATAATACTATATTTTAATTATTATAATGATTTTTAAAAAGTCATACCAAATACATTCCCACAAGAGTATTTGACAGCACATACATTTCACATTTTCCCGAACTTTAATGAAGTATAATAGACAATTAGTTGTTTGTGTTTAAATTGTACAATTCAATGAATTTTTTGTTCAGTTATAGTTGGCAAAGAATAATATATTTGTTTCAATTGTATAGCATAGTGACTAGAGATCGATATAATTCACAAAGTGATCACTCCATTAAATCTAGTACCCCTCTTCCCTCTTACACATTTATTACATTACTATTTTCCTTTTGCTACATTTTATAACTCCAGGACTATTTTGTATCTATCCATTTATACTTAATTCCTTTGTGCTTTTCACCATTCCCCCAACTACTCTCCCATCTAGCAGCCCTCAAAATATTCTGTATCTATGAGTTTATTTCTATTTTTGTTGTTATGAGTGATTATTTTGTTCTTTAGATTCCACATGTATATGAAATCATGTAATATTTGTCTTTCTCTATTTGACACATTTCATTCAGTGCAATACCCTCTAGGTCCATCGGGTCAATATATTTTTCCATCTCCTTCATTTCACTCAGTGTGCGTCTCTTAATCCAATGTGAGTCTCTTGTAGGCAGCATGTATAGGAGTATTGTTTTCTAATCCATTCAGCCACCCCATCTTTTGGTTATAGCACTTAATTATTTTCCATCTGAGGTACTTATTGATAAATATGTAGTAATTACCATTTTATTCCTATTTTTTAAATTAATTAATTTTTTTTATGGTGATATTGGTTAACAAAATCCAATAAGTTTTAGCTAAACACTTTAACAGTAAGGCATATTTACACTGTGTGTTCACCTCCCATAGTTAGATTTCTTTCTGTCACCACATATTTGATGCACTTTACCCAGTCTACTTCTCTCCTCCCCGCAATACTCACCCTCTGGTAACTACTAGTCTATAGTCCATGTCCATGAGTCTCTGTTTGTTTGTCCTGTTCATTTGTTGTTTTTAGATTTATATCCACATATAAGTGATATCATGTGATTATCAACTTTTTCTGTCTGGTTTATTTCGCCTAGCATGATTATCTCAAGGTCCATTCATGTTGTCACAAATGGCAATATTTCACCTCTTCTTATGGTTCAGTAATATTCCATTGTATATATGTACCAAAGCTTCTTAACCAATCATATAATAGGATACTTCGGTTGCATCTATGTCCTGGCCACCATGAATAACACTGCTATGAACATCGATGTGCAGATATCTTTTCAGATATGGATTTTCAAGTTTTGGGGGTAAATACCCAGTAGAGGGATTGCTGGATCATATGGTAGATCATTTCTTAGTTCTTTGAGGAAGCTCCATACTATTTTCCATAGTGGCTGTACCAATTTGCAGTCCCACCAGCAGTGCATAAGAGTTCCTTTCTCTTCGCATCCTCTCCAACACTTGTTATTACATGTCCTGTTGATTACAGCTATTCTAACAGATGTGAGATGGAATCTCATTGTGGTTTTGATTTGCATTTTCCTAATAGTTAGCCATGTTGAACATCTTTTCATATATTTGTTGGCCATTTGTATGTCCTTTAAGAACAAGTGTCTGTTCAAGTACTCTGTCCATTTATTGATTGGATCTTTTGTTTTTCAGTTATTATTGAGTTGTATGAGGTCTTTGTATGTTTTGGATATTAGGCCCCTATCAGAGGTGTTGCTTGCAAATGTATATTCCCATTCAGATGGTTGTCTCTTTACCTTGTTGATGTTTTTTTTTTTGCTGTGCAGAAGTTTTTTTTAGTTTGATGTAGTCCCACTTATTTATTTTAGCTTTTAAGTACCTTGATACAGAGGTCAAATTTATAAAATCCTCTTTGGTCCAAGGTCCTTGAGTTTAGTCCCCATGTTTCTTTCTATGCATTTTATTGTTTCAGGTCTTACATTCAGGTCCTTAATCCATTTTGAGTTAATTTTGGTGTGTGGTGATAGACAAGAGTCTAGATTCATTCTTTTGCAGGAGGCTTTCCAATTTTCCCAGAACCATTTATTGAAGAGGCATTCCTTTCTCCATTGTATGTTTTTGGCTTTTTTGTCAAATATTATTTGCCCATATAAATATAGGCTTATTTATGGACTCTCAATTCTGTTCTACTGATCTGTATGTCTGTTTTGCTGTCTATACCATGCCGTTTTGATTTGTAGTATAATTTGAAGTCAGGCAGAGCGATGCCTCCAGCCTCATTCTTTTTTCTCAGGATGGCCTTGGCATTTGGGGTCTTTTGTGTTTCCATACTAATCTAATAATTTTTGTTATTTTTCTTTAAAAAATGTCGACAGAATTTTTATGAGGATAGCATTAAATCTGTATAATGCTTTAGATGATATGGTCATTTTAACTATGTTGATTCTTCAATTCAAGAACATGGAATATCTTTTCATTTCTTTGAATCTTCTTTGATTTCTTTTAATAAGGTCTTATAGTTTTCATTATACAGGTCCTTCACATATTTCATTAGATTTATTCCTAGATATTTTATTCTTTTTGTTACAATTGCAAAAAGAATGATTTTTTCCACTTTTTTTTTTTACTGACACTTCAGTATTAGAGTATAGGAACGCTATGGATTTTTGAAGGTTGATTTTGTATCCAGAAACTTTCTTGTATTTGCTTATTGTTTCCAGTAGTGTTCTTTTGGAGTCTTTAGGGTTTTCTACATAGAGAATCATGTCATCTGCAAATAGTGACAGTTTGAATTCTTTGTTTCCTATTTAGATGCCTTTTATATCTTTCTCTTGCCTGATCACACTTGCTAAAACCTCCAGGATTATATTGACTAAGAGTTGCAATAATAGACAGCCTTGCCTTGTTCCTGATCTTAGAGGGAAGGTTTTTAGTTTTTCAAAATTAAGTATAATGTTGGCTGAGGGTTTGTCGTTTATGGCTTTTATTATGTTAAGCTACTTTCCTTCCATATCGATTTTGTTAAATGTCTTGATCATAAGTGGATGCTGTATCTTGTCGAAGGCTTTTTCTGTATCTATTATATGATCATATGATTCTTATTTTTTTAATTTGTTATTGTGGTGTACCACATTAATCAATTTGCATATGTCAAACCTTCCCTGTGCCTCAGGGATGAATTCCACTTGATCATGGTGTATAATCCTTTTAATATGTTGCTATATTTGGTTCACTAGTATCTTATTTAGGATTTTTGCATCTGTGTTCATGAGAGTCTTTAGTCTGCAGTTTTCTTTTGCGTGTGTTATCTTTGCCAGGTTTTGGTATCAGTGTAGTATTGGCCTTATAAAATGAGTTGGGAAGTATTGCCTCCTCTTCAATATTTTGGAAGAGTTTGAAGAGAATAGGTGTTAAATCTTTGAATGTTTGGTAGAATTCACTGGTGAAGCAATCTTGTCCTGGACATTTTCTTTTTGGTAGGATTTTCATAATTGTTTCAATTTGCATGCCGCTGAATGGTCTATTTAGATTTCCCAGTTCTTCTTGATTCAATCTAGGAAAGTCGTATCTTTCTGAGTACTGGTTCATTTCTTCTAGGTTATTCAATTTGGTGTTATATTCTTTTTCATAGTATTCTTGAAAGATCCTTTGCACTTCTGCTGTGGCTGTCATAAGTTCTCCTCTTTCATCCATGATTTTGTTTATTTGTGTTGTTTCTCTTTTTTCTTTAGTGAATCTAGCCAGAGGTTTGTCAATTTTATTAACTTTCTCAAAGAACAAGCTCTTTGTTGCATTTATTTTTTCTATTGAATTTTTTGTTTTCAACTTTATTTATTTCTGCTCTAATTTTGATTCTTTCCTCCTGCTTTAGGCTTCATTTGTTCTTCTTTTTCTAGTTTTTGAAGATGAAACATTAGGTTGTTTATTTGGGCTTTTTTCTGCTTTTTTGAGATAAGCCTGTAATGCTAAGATATTTCCTCTTATGATTGCTTTTGCCGTTTCCCAAAAGATTGGCTATGTTGTCCTATCGTTATCATTTGTTTCTATGTATCTCTTGATCTCTCTTTTTATTTCTTCTCTGGCTCAGTTATTCTTCAGTAGCATGTTGTTTAATCTCCATATATTTGTGGTTGCTCCTGATTTCTTTTAGCAGTTGATCTCTAGTTTCAAAGCATTATTTTATGATCATAGAATATGTTTGGCATGATTTCAACCCTCTTGTATTTGCTGAGGCTTCTCTGTGTCCCAGTATGTGGGCAATCCTTCAAAATGTTTCATGTGCACTAGAGAAGAATGTATAAGCAGCTGTTTTAGGATGGAAAGCTCTATAAATGTCAATTATGTCCAGTTGGTCTAATGTATCATTTAAGGATGTTATTTCCTTGTTGATTTTCTGTTTGGATGATCTGTCCATATCTGACAGTGGGGTTTTAGGTCCCCTACTACGATAGTATTTTAGTCTGTTCCTCCCTTTAATTCTGTTAGTAATAGTTTTACATATTGTGTGGCTCCCTGATTGAGAGCATAGATATTAATAAGTTTTATGTGTTCTTGGTGCATGATTCTCTTTATCATTATGCAGTGTCCCTCAGTATCTTTCTTTACCTTTTTTTATATTGAAGACTATTTCATCTGATATTAGTGCTTATATTGCCACTTTTTTTCTGAATGCCATTTGCTTGAAAGATCATTTTCCACCCTTTCACTTTGAGTCTATATTTGTCTTTGGAGCTGAATTGTGTTTCCTGGAGGCAGCATATGGTTGGGTTTTTTTTTTTTTTTTGATCCATTCTACAACTCTGTGCCTTTTTATTGGCAAGTTCAGTCCATATACTTTTAGGGTGATTATTGAAATATGAGGTCTTCTTATAGTCATTTTATCTTTTGCTTTCTGGTAGCTTGGTGTTTCCATTGCTTCCTTGTCCTAGTGTTTCTGTTTTCTTTATTTTAGTTAGCTTTTGTAGGTTATGTCTCTGGTTCTTGTTTTATGT